>NC_142797.1:28078281-28215781 GCF_049724085.1 Artemia sp. Qi Xiang Cuo | reverse complement strand
TGTTTTCATTTGTAATTTTTTTTGTATTTGTTAGTTTGTTTGTGTTATTGTTTGCGTGTGTTTTATGTTTTGCGTGTGTGTGTGTGATTTTTAGTGTGTGTGTGTGTGTGTTATTTTTTTGTGTGTGTGTGTGTAAGTTTTTGTGTGCATGTAAGTTTTTGTGTGCAAGTAAGTTTTCGTGTGCATGTGTAAGTTTTTGTGTGTGTGTGTGTGTGTGTTAGTTTGTGTGTGTGTGTGTGTGTGTGTATGTTTTGGCGTGTGTGTGTTATTTTTCGTGTGTGTGTGTTTGTGTACGTGTTCGTGTGCATGTGTTAGTTTTTGTGTGTGTGTAAGTTTTGGCGTGTGTGTGTAAGTTTTCGTGTGTGTATGTGTAAGTTTTGTGAGTGTGTGTGTGTGTAGGTTTTTTTGCGTGTGTGTTTGAGTTTTTTTGTGTTCTTGTGTTAGTTTGTGTGTGTGTGTGTGTGTGTGTGTGTTAGTTTTTGTGTGTGTGTATGTTTTTGCGTGTGTGTGTGTGTTTTAGTGTTTTTGTGTGTTTATGTTTTGTGTGTGTGTGTGTGTGTGTGTAAGTTTTTGTGTGCATTTAAGTTTTTGTGTGCATGTAAGTTTTCGTGTGCATGTGTAAGTTTTTGTGTGCTTCCCAAATCATAATTTTCTGAAAGGACACACCTATGAAAGGCTAAGAAATCTAGCTTAGAAAGGTCAAAAATAGCAAATTAACCATCCCAAATCATAGGTTTCAGTCAACACACACCTACGAATGGCTATGAAATCCTGCTCAGAAAAGTCAAAAAATATCAACCCACACACCCCCAAATCATAGGTTTCAGACATCACACACCTACGAAAGACTAAGAAATCCGGTTATGAAAAGTCAGAAATAGCAAATTACATATCCCAAATCATAGGTTTCAGACAACACTCACCTATGAACGGCTAAGAAACCTAGCTCAGAAAAGTCAAAAATAGCAAACTAGTCATCCCAAACTATATGTTTCAGACAACAAACACCTATGAAAGGCTAAGAAATCCAGCTCAGAAAAGTCAAAATTATCAATCCAACCACCCCAAATCATAGGTTTAAGACAATACACACCTATGAAAGAATAAGAAATAAAAATCAGAAAACCATGAAATAGAAACCCACACATCCCAAATCATAGGTTTCAGACACCACACACCTACGAAAGACTAAGAAATCCGGTTATGAAAAGTCGGAAATAGCAAATTACACATCCCAAACTATTGGTTTCAGACAACATTCACCTACGAAATACTAGAAAACCTTAGCTCAGAAAAGCCTGAAATAGCAAACTACACATCCCAAATCATAATGTTCTGACAACACATACCTATGAAAGGCTAAGAAACCTAGCTCAGAAAAGTCGAAAATATCAAACTACACATCCCAAATCATAGGTTTCAGACACTACACACCTATGAAAGACTAAGAAATCCAACTCAGAAAAGCCCAAAATAGTAATTTACATATCCCAAATCATAAGTTTCAGACAGCATTCACCTACGTAATACTAAGAAACCTTAGCTCAGAAAAGTCTGAAATAGCCAACTACTCATCCCAAACTCGAATTTTCAGACAACAAACACCTATGAGTGATTAAGAATCCTATCTCTGAAAAGTACAAAAAGCAAACTACACATCCCAAATCATAATTTTATGAAAGGACACACATATGATAGGCTAAGAAATCTAGCTCAGAAAAGTCGAAAATAGCAAATTAACCATCCCAAATCATAGGTTTCAGTCAACACACACCTGCGAATGGCTAAGAAATCCAGCTCAGAAAAGTAAAAAAAATAGCAACCCACACACCCCAAATCATTGATTTCAGACACCACACACCTACGAAAGACTAAGAAATACGGTTATGAAAAGTCGGAAATAGCAAATTACATATCCCAAATCATAGGTTTCAGACAACAGTCACCTATGAACGGCTAAGAAACCTAGCTCAGAAAAGTCAAAAATAGCAAACTAGTCATCCCAAACTATAGGTTTCAGACAACAAACACCTATGAAAGGCTAAGAAATCCAGCTCAGAAAAGTCAAAAGTAGCAATCCACCCATCCCAAATCATAGGTTTCATAGAACCCACGCCTATGAAAGACTAAGAAATCCAGCTCAGAAAAGTCAAAAATAGCAAACTACATATCCTAAATCATCGGTTTCAGTCAACACACACCAACGAAAGACTAAGAAACCTAGCTCAGAAAAGTCAAAAATAGCAAACTATTCATCCCAAACTATTGGTTTCAGACAACATCTACCTACGAAATACTAGAAAACCTTAGCTCAGAAAAGCCTGAAATAGCAAACTATACATCCCAAATCATAATTTTCTGACAACGCATACGTATGAAAGGCTAAGAAATCCAGCTCAGAAAAGTCGAAAATAGCAAACTACATATCCCAAATCATAGGTTTCAGACACCACTCACCTATGAAAGACTAAGAAATCCAACTCAGAAAAGTCAAAAAGAACAAACTACATATCCCAAATCATAAGTTTCACTCAACACACATCAACGAAAGGCTAAGAAACCTGGCTCATAAAAGCCTGAAATAGCAAACTACTCATCCCAAACTATTGGTTTCAGACAACATTCACCTAGGAAATACTAGGAAACCTTAGCTCAGAAAAGCCTGAAGTAGCAAACTACACATCCCAAATCATAGGTTTCAGACAACACACATCAACGAAAGACGGGTGCTCGGGGAGAGCCTTTGAGGGTCTGGGGGTCCCTTGTGGGGCGGGGGTCCTTTGGGAGCGCGGGGGGACCTTGGGGGACGGGGGGAGGGGCTTGGGGGGCGGGGGAGGGCATTGGGGGGCCTGGGTGGGCCTTTGGGGCGCCGGGAGGGTCTTTGAGTGTCTGGGGGACATTTGGGGACCGGTGGAGGGCCTTTGGGACCCCGTTGGTCCTTTGGGAGCTTGATGTGCCTTTGGGGGGCCCGGGGATGGCATTTGGGGGTCTGGGTGGGCCTTTGGGGCGCCGGTGGCCCTTTGGGAGCTTGGGGGCCTTTGAGTGTCCGGGGGGACAGTTGGGAGCCTGGGGGACATTTGGGGCCTGGGGATGGCCTTTGGGGGTCTGGGTGGGCCTTTGGGGGACCGGTGGAGGGCCTTTGGGAGTTTGGGGGGCTTTGAGGACCGGGGGCTTCCTTCGGGGTTGGGGTAGGAGGATTGGAACCCTTTGGGGTTGGGTTAGAGGACCTCACAACACTGTTCAAATGAAACTTGTGTATTATAACGACCACACTCAAATTCTCTTCTAAAATCTCTTCAAAAATCTTCTTTTAAAATGTCTCTATCTGTTTCGCCGAAATAGTTCCATAACCTGTCTAAAACGGTTTCGCCCAAATAATCCCTAAACGTAAATTCAGCGTGTTCCTTTGTTATTGGCATCTCTGCGCTAACGCATTTCAAATTAATATGAAACCTTTTCGCGCGCTAAAACAATTCATCGCTAAGATGTTTCTTGCCTAATTGTTTCCATGGCCTTTGGTTATTAATATCCTTTGGAGTTCGACCAGTAGAACTGTTCCCGAGGCAAAGACATTAATGATTTGGATCTATTCCTGGAGAAATGTTTCTAGGCGAAAATTTTTAAAGTCTGACAGATGATTTCATTGATTGATTGATCTGTCAAGAAAGGGGAAATTAATTTGTTGTTTCTAAGGGGAATTATTGATTCTCGATAGGTGAATTGAGGTCGACAGCACAGGTGTTCTGACTCGTGACTACACCACGTGGTTTATGGTTTTCTCAGTGAGAAAGTTCCTGTTTTTTCAAATTCTCACTGACAAAAACCAAAAAAACAACCAAAAAAGTGAAATAGTTCCTGTTTTTCAAATTCTCACTGACAAAAACCATATAACAGACATGAATTGCTGTTGACATCCATTAAAGTGAGAAAGTTCCTGTTTTTCAAATTCTCACTAACAAAAACCATAAAACATCCATAATTTGATGTTGACATCCGAGAAAAACATCAAATAAATCGAACAACACACATAACCATCCATGAAAACAACCATAAATGTGACAAAATTCTTGGTTTTTCAAGTGAGAAAATTCCTGTTTTTTCATTCTCACTGAGAAAACCATAAACCACGTGGTGGGGTCCGGAGTAACACCCCCTCCTCTACTGAAGTTTTTTAATTGATGTAAAGCCGAAATTCAAAGTTCAAAATAATGGCAATCGAACTGTTAGTGCTCAGAAAAATTCTAGCTGTCAATAATAGCACTGTTCATGTAGAAAATTTTCAAGTTTGATTGCTGAACTGATCACTCTAAGCCAATTGAAACCACTCATGCCTGCTTTCAATTTTTTTTATCTTGGCAAGAATTTTCCACAAGGAAGTAATCAGGGATGGATCTATACCCCAAGCCTGTTCAAAGTCTGTATTTTATGAAAGGTTCAAGTGAGTCGTTGGGGTCACAAATAAAAGTTTTTCTTACACTTTCAGATAATGTTTTGACAGCTTAATAATGGATCGTAAGGAAGGTAAGAGAATCAATCCTCTTTCAAGAAATTTGTGTCCTTATATAGTAGAAAGTTCATAACTTTTACACTTAGAAATGCCTCTAAGAGTTTTCAATTTATAAGTGTATCTGCTACCTCCGTGCTCGGACGAGATCTGTACTCGAATATGCCAACCAGACATAGCCTTCGTTATGAGGGAGCGAAGGTGGCGATACCTTAGGCAAATGCTCCGTGTGCCAGATCATTGACTTCCTAAAATGCTCCTCCAACGGCAACCGGAAGGCACCCGTCGCCGGGGAAGACCAGAAAAGTATCAATCCCAGAGTATCATCCCAGAGTGTAAAGACATCTACGTGGTGGCACACTAAAGGGAAGACTGCAGGCTACTCACTGAAACCCTGTGGGCCTCTGGAGGTACTGGAGAAACTATGTAAGTGAGGCTGTTACCACTTTTCCTTCAGAGGATGTTTTTCTATACCATGTTTTTTGAACAGTGAAGGTTTGTACTGACTTCCTGGCAAGTACATAAACTTGCTGCTTTCGCTGAATATCAGACTCTAACTTACAGCTAAATTAATATTATTTTTAACTATCTGCCAATCCAAAGTTATTTCTTATATCTATATACCTAATAAATTCTGTTATAAGATCTAGTAATATTTATACCATTTACAATGTAAATGAAGTAAAGCAGCTACCTGAGGGTCATTCCAGTATTGCTTGAACATGTAAGGCCCTTTGAAGCAAATCTCGCCAGGTGAATTTGGTCCCAAGAGTTCACCTGAATTTTGATTGATTACCTAAAAAAAAACATGTTCTTGCAATGTTAAACGAGCATACCGTACTAAATAAGAAAGGAAGAAAGACTTGAAAATTGATACGTTTTTAAATTGTTGCAGTTTGATGGAAATGAGAATCCCAATCAAGTCTTGCAATTTATATGTATAAATCGCACGTATATATCGCATATATATATATATATATATATATATATATATATATATATATATATATATATATATATATATATATATATATATATATATATATATATATATATATATATATATATATATATATATATATATATATATATATATATATATATATATATATATATATATATATATATATATATATATATATATATATATATATTATATATATAGAAACATTGTACCGGGAGCCCGGCACGTGGCAGGCTTCTGTATAGGGATTCTCATTGTCGCTGGTTGTTTACGGAAGACAATTTGAGACAATTTGCTGCATTTTCATATTGCAGTCTTTTCAAAATATTTGATTTTTAAATCAAGTTCGATTTCTAACAATGATATCTACTAAGCTTCAAACTTTTGGTTTTATTTTTTAAGGTTTTGGAATTGCTGTAATCACTTTTGAAAATATATACAAATATGTTTGTAATTACCAGCCGCTGGGCCCGGCACTTGGCACGCTTCAGCCTTCTGTATATGGATTATCATTGTCGCTTGTCCGCAGAAAATTTGCTGTCTTTTCATACTAAACTTCAAATTTTTGGTTTTCTTTTTTAAGGCTTTTTGAATTGTTATAATTCCTTATTAAAATATACACAATTTTTTTTTGTATTTACCAGTTTTTGCTCTTTACGCAATTTAATGTCTTTTCATACTGTGTCAGATTCAAAGATATTTGATTATTATAGCAAGTCTAATTTCTAACAACGATTTCTACTAAGCTTCAAACTTTTGGTTTTATTTTGTAAGGTTTTTGAATTGTTGTATTCCCTTGTTAAAATATATAAAAAAAAATTTTAAATTACCAGTTTTTTGCTGTTTCCGCAATTTAACGTGTTTCATACTGCAATCTGTTAAAATATATTTGATTATTGAACCTAGTCCGATTTCTAACAACGATATGTACTATCCTTGAAACTTTTGGTTTTCTTTTTTAAGGTTTGTGAATTGTTTTAATCCCTTGTCAAAATATAGAATCATCTTTTGTAATAATTGCAAATTTTAGTTTTTGTGCCTTCCTACTGTCATAATATAATTGGATACGTTCAAACCTGTAAGCTTAATCACGTAGCGAGTTGATTTTACCAAACAAGTAATAAACTAATTTTTAAATTTTCAGGTATATTTCTAGTTTGAATTAAAAAATTAGAATTTTTTCTCGGGCACCGGAAATATTTTTGCAGTTTACATAATAACTTTAGCGATTCTGAACTGGACTTAAAAAAAATTCCAATTTTTTCATGTCTTGAAAAGACATTGCTTATTCTTACAAGAATAGAAATTTGGTAATGATGTTTTTCATTTTTGACACGGTTTTGGATTTTGATTACTTCAAACAATTTAGTAGTGGCCTCTGCTTTAGCTGCCCGTATTGGTGTCCAGGTTGTCGATTTTCACATCTTATTACTTTTGATAGTTCCAGTGTTGCTTCCAAAGAATCATCATTTATAGTAACTGCAACTGCAAATTTTCGTTTTTTGGGCCTTCTTACAGACATTATATTATATAAATAACTGACGTGTTGGAAATTCAAATCTTATATCATGTCATAAGAAACGCTTACATGATGTGCTATCATAATACATGACGTCTTTTGCAACCTAAATCTTTTTTTTTTATGCGAGAATATCCCAAGTGCCAAGATATCAATTTTCCCGGAAATATATGGAGCCGTTGCCAGTCACTTTTTTCAATTTAATGCAAAGTTTGATGATGGGAAGTTAGATTAGATTAGGTTTGGTTAGCTTAAGTTAGGTTTTCCATTTCTGATATTTAGAACCAAATCTAACCAAACCTAATCTAACTTAACCTAACGTCCTAACCAAATCTAAAGTAACATAATCCAACATAACCTAACTCTTACCATCATAGGTTGCATAAGACTGAAAAAGCTAATTCGCAAATCTAATTGAATCGAAGCAGAGAAAAAAGGAATTTCGAACATTCACTGGTGAATTTCGACATTAACTAGATTTCGGACATTCACCGTAATATATATATCTATCAATAATAAGGTTTATCTCATTGAACTAGAAAGTTATAGCAGACCATGAGCTTGAGACTTGTTTTAATTATGTTTAAGCTGGCTACATTAACACACTCGCAAACTGAAATTTACCTACCTTTATTTCAGTCAAAGGGCAAGGTCTACCAACGCATCCAGGCTTGTCAGCTAAAATAAAGATACAATTGATTTACTATTACACTATTTACAATAACGTTGATAAGACTAACGAAGTTATACTTAAGCGATGGGTCTAGGTTAACCGCTCCCTCCTCAAAATGCAATAAAAAAAAGAAAAAAAATACGCCTTTTTCTTTCATCCAATGGCCAGAACCAAACGTACTCCATAGTCAAACCCCCTCCCCCAAATAAAAATCATGGGTATGGCAATGGATGCTATCGCTTACGTGAGTAATGTACAATTTTAATGAAGTTTACTTCTTCATGTTGATTTTTCTCTTATTTATATTTCTTATATTTAAGAAATTTTTTCTACACATATTTCTTATATCTACACATATTTTAAATTTATATATTTATTTCAAAGGATCATATTGTACATAAAATATGTTTCATTAAATTCTTATCTCAGGAAGTGTCAATAATATTTTACATAATTTTTACTATCTTTTATTTGGAAAAAAATTCAATTTACATTTTAAATGGCTGCGAAAAGCTTTGGAAACAAACAAGCTGCGAAAAGTCTCCTAGAAACTTAGATTTAGCATTTATGAATTGCACAGGCACGCAAATAGGGTAGCTTGCATCTCGACTGCCCAAAATACGCCCTGAAATTTGATTGGTTCTCCTTGTGCTGGGACTTCCTGTATATTCTCATACTTAGAGAATTTTCACGCATAGCAGTTTTTACTTTATCTCCATTTAATATCTGCCTGGTTTTGCTCCTTAACTTCAACCAATCTAATGGTTTAAGAGTCTATGCAACCCTTGCAAGCTATTATTAGAGTATCAATTATTATATTTATTATCTAATATTACAGTTCCTTTAAAGTAACGAAAAATATTAGATTGAGTTAATATCTGGTCTAAAGATTCTTTTGAAAAAGGAAAAGAATAAAAAATATATGATATACATTAACGTTGATGAAGAAACTACCTAAGATTTTAGCTGTTTTTCGTTTATACTTTTTCAGAACCAATTCCTGATCAAAAAATTGTTCAATCATCACTTTTGTGTTTTTTTACGAAAAATTTGTGGACAAGGCTTTGTTGAGTTTATGATAGGGGCTGCTATGGCACTTTAATTTTGTAATACATTACTTTGGGTGGATGAAAGCTATCAAGATATTCATCGCAATTTTTCTGTTTATGGAAAGCGTGGAACGCACCTTTGTATTTGCAGGTCATAACACGTCAACTTCTTACAAATGTATAAATAACAATGATAGTATTTGAACTGCCCTGGTTAAAAGCCTTGAGCCAGTATTCATAGTTTCCCATCTTGAAAATCCCCTGATAACGTATTGAACGGGGGAAACACTAATGTCTCCTTTTTTTCTTGGCTTTTTTCCAGCGCTAGTAGGCTACTGAAAGACCGTAGAGATATGTTTAAGAGCTTATTTGAAAGCTAATACTTATAACTGCGTACTTTTGTAAATTCTCCTTAATAGCACCAGAGTCTCGTGCCATGCCATTGTAGAAATAGCACACTGCAGGGTCATTTTCAGTGTGAAGAAGGCTTGGACACTGGTTAGACGCTCTTTAGATCAGTATTTATAAAGGAGACTGCAGAAAACGACATAAAATCAATTAGGTATACAGATGAAGTGCCAGTGAAACAGTGTCAGGTGTCACTAACAGTGCCAAGTTTACGTGTGGTATAGAGATATGGTGCACATGCAGTATGGAGATCAAAACCCTTCATTACTACTTTTTTCCAAAGAGTGAAATCGAAGTTAGTTTAGTGCGTAAGTGGTGCGTTGGATAAAGGCTATTTGCCTATGTCGATTTTCATGATGTTAGAAAGGCATTCGATATCGTAGATTTCAAGATCTTGCTTGACAGACTGAAGCGTATGGGAATTTGTGGCACCTCCCTTCAGTGGTTGGATGGTTATCTTCATGGAAAATCCCTGCTTGTAGTGCTAAATGATGTGGCTTCGTCTTCTTATCCATTAAACTGTGGAGTACCGCAAGGTTCGGTTTTAGGTCTCCTGCTTTATTTTGTGTACGTCGACGTGGTGCGCTTTTGTCTTCAAGACATCTTTATTACTACGTTTGCTGATGATACAGCTTTGACAGTATGTGAAAAATCAATTGAAGAACTGGTATTGAAAGCTAATGTGCTAAGATGACTGGAGAATTTTATGAACCTCAGTTTACTGTGTGTCAACGTGAAAAAAAAATTTTCTAATGACTTTCTTCAGAGTAGCCAAACCTGTTGGCACTAGCGGTCTATTTATGCTATCTGGGAAAGCGGTGCAGCAAGTTAACAGTGTACCTTACCTGGGATTTTTCACAAACTCAAACCTTTCATGGAATCATCATAGTGATGTTATTTCTGCCAAAATTGCAAGAGGAATCGGGATGCTCCGTAGACTTCAGCATTTTTGCCAAAGCGGATTCTACTGATGATTTACCACTCCATTGTCTATCCATACATATTATATGGTTGTCTGATCTGGAGCAGCAACTTTTACAGCAACTTCGAAAGAGTTCAAATTCTTCAAAACAAAACAGTAAGGTTCATAGGCAACTATGTGAAAGATGTTAACGATACAAGCGCTTGCTCCAGGGCTTTAAATTTGCTCAACGTGGGTCTACTACGTGACTATCAAGCAGCAGTTTTTGTCTTCCAGTGCATGCATAATCTAGTCCCAAGTATTTTTCATGATATTTACCGTGCTAACTGTGATATTCATGTGCATGATACCAGGAACAGTGAAAATTTGGTAGTTGAGCTTAGAAGTAGCGCGAGATCAGGATTGCGATTGCAGTTTCTTAGAACTGCCGTCCGGAATTCTTCACCGGTGAGCATTAGGACGGCTGGACATCTTTTGGGTTTTAAGAGAAAAGTAATTGAATATTTATCAAAAAGTGGTTAGTAAATATGTGATTTTAATTTAATTTATTATTATTAATATTATTTATTTTTTAATGAGGAAGGGGTGGTTTGGAGATTTTTGGTGGTTAGGATAGCAGGGAGTAACAGGTGGATGGGAGTGGTAGGGAGGAAGTGGTAGGGTGAATCGAGATGGTAAGGAGGACGGGTTGATGGGAGGTTCTGGAGTAGGGAGGTAGAAATTAATTTGGAATTGATAATGTGAAGGAGTTTGGTTTGTTTTCCCTCCCATTTTTTAGTTTATTTAGTTGTTGTTTGTTCGTGTATTTTTTAAATGGCTAGCCGTTTTACTGCACGCTAGTAAAAACTTATGTTTTTTCATTAGTGCGGTAGTTGCAAACTGTGAAGTGTTATAATTGTGCTTATTAATAAAGTAAAGTAAAAGTAAGTATAAGGTATAAGAAGTACTCAATCCATGTAAATAATTTGCCTGATAACAAAGTCATGTTTTAATTATTCAGATTGACTTATTATACAGTTTTTTTCTCATTAGAGGGATGCTGATAGCCATTCATAGTAGTCTTACGCTGTTTAACTATACGCTGGAGAGATAATAATGGAGCATTGAATGAATTAAATCTTTGTGGGAGAGTCGGATTGAAGTTAAAAGTAAAGCTTCTGTTTATTGATTGATTTTAACAAAAATATTCACTTTGAGTTTTTTTTATATTATTACTGAAACTAGACAAAGGTCATGTTTATTCTGTATTTTCGAAAGAACAAGTAAAAAAGGAATAACACTTACATATAGCTAAAAATAAAAAATATATACTGTATCATGGAGTGATCAAGCTCAGAAAGAGGCTTTTCATTCGCACAAGCAAAATTTTTCATTCGGGGCTTGGTGCTATAATGTGTTGTTAGTAATGGTAATGGTTGTAGTCGATTTTTCGTTGTCATATTTCTTGTAACTGTCCTATTAAATCGCATATCCTAGCCTAAATAGTCCCTAAATAAAGAAAAACTCACTAGTTTCTTCAGTCATGGCAGATAAGTCAAATACATGGTTGCCAATCGGTGCTGTAATGGTTCCATGAGGATATTCTGACATTCCGTACCCCTGCAAAGCAACACATTAATCCTGGGTTACATATCAGTGTTTTCAAGCAAAAATAGGGGGAGGGGAGAGAATTACCCTCTTCTGTGAAAGCTATGCTTTACACTGGCCTTTTAGCTGTTGTTTTTTTTGGGGGGGGGGGGGGAAGGGCAATGAACTTTCTAGTGAAGCCCCCCTTGCTCATTCGTAGCTACGACCGCGGTGGAATTCTTACGACTTGTACTGCATCTGTTTCACGCGAATTGTTTTGTGACAAAAAAGCATTTCAAGGAAAACTAGAGACTATGTGAACATATTCTATATGAGAGTAGACATTAGATTAAAACGCTTAATACAAAGAAACAAATTACATAAGACCTAATTTTGCCTAATCTGTCTGCTAGTATTTTAGGGAGAAGAGGGGACACAAGTTGATTTTGATACGATGAGTGATCTAAAGAATCGATGAGAATATAATCAAAGTTTCTGTTCGACATCCTCCCTTTGGACAAAAAAAGATTCAATTTAAGTGCATTGGACTGAAATTAAGCGAGGTCTAAGATCTTTAAACTTTGATTAAGCAAAAAAAAGAAATTTTTTTTAAACCGAATTAAGTAAGACTAGAGAATAACATCTTAGCGGGAAAAACGGCACATAGTCTCACCTGTTGGCCTAAAAATTCAGCTAAGTGATGATACATGTTTTACTTAGAACTCTGTTTAAGTTGTCTGTTTTTTTACACCCATTTATTGATATAGATTTTTTAATAGCATCGCGTAACCCGCTTCCTTCTTCGTCTTCAATAAATCTATACTTTTCCTCACATCGTAAGAGGTTGTTAAGCATTATTTCACAAACTAAATCGTTTAAATTTATAATAAATTGCAATTAAACTATCGAAAGAAACATTCGAAACCATTTTAGCTTTTGCCTAGTTTCATGTGTGTGATTAATAATTTAGTCACACACACACTAACAAGACTCCAGCTTCTTTTTAAGGCCCATTCACAATGAGACTTTATTAATGCCGAGAACTGGCTAACGCTAATTCAAGTCAATTATAACAATCAACAAATTTTTCAGCCGATCCGAAACTTTTATGATTTTATGCCATTTTTTTTTAATGCTTTTTTTTTTTTCGTTTACTATAAGCTGAGGTTTGCCCTTTACTAGTTTGCAGCTAATGCTGCAACCACGATCTTGTAATAAAAAAGCTAATGATATCTTATTAATGATATCTCAGGCCTTTTGGGGACCAAAGCACAGTCTGACCATACACGGGAGGCAAATGAGAGGGGTGCCCTAAAAACTTGCCATCAGGGTCACTGAAACTCATCCAAACCTAGTTGGAAGTAATACTAAGTGCTTCAGTTGTTCTTACTTTTGGGCCTGCTAATCATTTTGGCCTCTATGGTGATGGGGTTGTCTCTTAATTTTGATGTTAGAAAATTTACCAGAAGGGATATCGGATCATAGTGAGAGCTGATGATACTAAGAACTGGAAAAAGAAAAACGTTAAAAATTGAGGAAAATCAAAACAGTCGTAAAAAGTCACAAGCGATCACGGAAATCAGAGTGTCTGCTTTTGAGTATACTTAGTAAAGAACGACGTGTCTTCCATTTTTAATCCAAAAAGATGGATTATTTCTTGTTAAAATCATTTTGCAGTACTAAGATAGTTTCTTAAACCACATTAGCCAGTCATAATGTAAGAAAAGGAAACGATCAAAAATGGGGTTTTTAAAACCAAACGAGAATACTGAATAAACAAACAAAGCGAACATTTCGAGAGGACAACCCCCTGAAATAAACCTTGAACCACTTTCCCAATCATATAATCAAACGCGTGAACAACCCCTTAGGTCTCAAAGGGTGTCTGCAAGGAATGCAATAATTAAAATCAAAAATCAGATGATATAGTTCTCTAACTTATTTAATTGCTGGTTCATTTTGTTTTGAGTGAATGAATGTTTTCTTTTATTTCTCAGTTTTTCGCTAGTATCCGTCAATGGCAGTTGATTATTTTTTGGACTTTGTGCAAATCGCGGATATTGGCGAATAATTCGCTTTATGGTTGTTAGGTATTTACTTTTAATACTTATAATTTCTGGACTTTATTGAATTTTATTCATCTTTTAATTTTTTGGTTTTTTCATTGTTTTTTTTTCACATTGACTTTCCGTTTTTCTTATTCGACACTTTTCTTGAATATATTATTTCGTTTTGCGCTGAAGAAGAGAGGCGGTTGTCTTCTTGAAGTATTCGCCTTGTTTGTTCATTCAGTAATCTCGTCTGGCCTTGAAAATTCTATTTTGGATCGTTTCCTTTTCTTACACTTTGAAATACTTGTCGGTTATTGGAAACACACCCAAGAATTACGCTTAGGTTACCTCTCAGAAAACCGATTTCATAGCTACAAAAACAAGAGATGGATGATGCAATGCATTGGACTTAGACAGAATGTATATTTCCCAAAGCCCACTATCCCTTCAAAG
This sequence comes from Artemia sp. Qi Xiang Cuo, assembly GCF_049724085.1. Lineage (NCBI taxonomy): Eukaryota > Metazoa > Arthropoda > Branchiopoda > Anostraca > Artemiidae > Artemia > Artemia sp. Qi Xiang Cuo. Next base: position 28,201,672 of record NC_142797.1, on the reverse strand, counting down.
CCAAATATGAAAACCACCATTGACTAGTAGCCAAGCTTGTTGAAAAGAACTAATGGGAGTAGAGTGACTTCTTAATATATAATGATATTCATCCCTGGAAGTATCAGAAACTTGGTACTTATTAAAAAACAAAAAGAGAGAAAAATCTTACGATGAAGAAAAGAAACGTGACGATGGCCAGTAGAAGGAAAAGATAAACTAAAGTGACGCGGATATTCTACCTTTATGAAACAAGGCGTCTTCAACGCTAAAACAACAAAGATAAAAACTAGAATAACCTCAAATCAAATAAAATCTGAGACCAAGAAATAGAAACAACAGACATATATATGTACACATATCGCTACTGTGACTGAACGCCACAGAAGGTAAATGGAGTTGCTTCAATGAGAACACTAAAGCGACGGGATGAAAATAAAATAGAATATAAAAATAATTATTATGTTGCAAAATAATCTTATTGCTTGCTACTAATGCTGCAATTCTCCTAGGTCTTGTATTTAATCTAACCCCTTGGTGATTTTGTAAAATTTTATTACCCTCATTAGCTATTGGTTCACTTTTAAGGAGAATGCTATATAGCGATTGAATGTTTAAATTACCTGTATCTCTATCTATTGAAATATTAGCAAGAGTGTGTCTTCTTATTCCAATTGCCTCCCTAGCCCACTGTGTAAATCCTCTATCGTTAGGTATGGCCGTGGCATCAAATTGTACGTAATGATTACGCTGATAGAGGCAATTGAAATAGAAAAAAATATATTCATGCTAATGTTTCAATAAATAAAGATACAGATAATTCTCGTTGCATTCCCAGAGTAAATAAGATAAAGGTCCCTTCGTAGAAGCGCTATTGGACAAGGGTAAGAACTTGCCTAACTTATCTAACCCAACTTTTCAAAAATATGCCTAAGTACCTCTTCCTTAAATATTAATCTAGACCAGCGGTGGCCAATTCAAATAATTTTTGACCATTTTGAAATGGATCATAACTTTATGAGCCGCATTTAAATGTTGCACCCATTTATAAGTTAGACCCACTATAGACATTATTTGGAGAGAAAATTGACACATTACTTACTATTATTGTGTTTACTATTATTCTTACGTTTAAACGTTGATGAAATGATAATAACGATACTAAAAACCAACGTTAAAGAAATATATAAGACCAAAAATGAACAAAATATAAACACAAACTTAATATAAAGAAAAACTAAACCATTAAAAAACATGTGTTTTACTAACGTAGTCAACTTCTTCCCTTAGCTTTTTGCAAATCGATTTAATTTTGGGTATTTTAATATCATAATTGACATTGCCGGTTAGCGTCCGTTATGTTTGAGCAAGATTTGTGTTCGGTCATTTTTATGACAAATTCATGACTCCAGCCTACTAAGAACTTGAAGCATGATATGTTATATCCGCCCATTTATCTAGGTTTTCTCCTTAGGATTATCTCTCTTTTTTAAAGTGAATTTTCTACAAATCCTTTTTGTTTATCATAACGTTTGGTGTTTGTCTTGTGTTTGGTTAAACTTAAAAAAAAAAGAACATTTGTACAAAAGTGTTAACGATTTGTTGTGCCAAATTCCTCAAATTGGAATTTTTCTTTAAAGTAACTGTTTAAAAAATATGTTATTATTTCAAAAATATGATTAAAATCAAAGTGAATTATTTCTGACAGTTTCTACATTTAATTTTTGTAGGCATAGATTCAAAAATAATGTGCGTTTAAATATATACAGCAAACCAACAAATAGGTTTGAAAACAAAAAAATTACGATAATCTTAACGAAAACTCAAAATTTTTCTCATAAAGGTAGTTAATTTTGAAAAAGGCTGCTGGAATACGCATAACTAATGAAATGAGACAAAACCAAAAGCAAAATTTTTGGGAAACCAAGAACATTATATATAAACTTAGACCATTCTTTCAACTTCAGGTGGAACAAACTGACCACCAAATATAACACAACATATTGATGATAGATCATGTCGGTCTTCAATGTCAGTATTAGCAATTGAAGCTATTTGTCAAAATCAAAGTTTATTATTTCTGATAGTTTCTACATTTAATTTTTGTAGGCATAGATGCAAAAATAATGTGAATTTTAAAAATATTCACCAAACGAACAATTATGATTGAAAACAACAAAATTACCATAATTTTAACGAATGCTCAAAATTTTTCTCATAGTGATAATTAATTTTGAAATAGGCTGATGGAATACGCAGAATTAATGAAATGAGTCAAAATCTAAAAAGCAAAATTTTTGTTAAACTAAGAACAATATATAAAAGCTTATTAAGAATTGCTCGCATTGACGGACCTTACCTTACAGAATGTCTTTAAATTGGGCATTTTTTGGCGGACCATTCTTTCAACTTCAGGTGGAATAAACTGTCCCCCAGATATAACACAGCGAATTGATGATAGATCATGTCGTTCTGCAATGTCAGTGTTAGCAATTGAAGCTACTTGTGGCTGATTAAGAAACGCAACTTCGGGCTAGAAAATGAAAGGTATTCACAAAACAGGAAGCAAATGAGCAAAATTAAAAAATATAATTTACCAGCTAAAAATACGCACAGCTTGAAAGAGAAAGATTGATCAGCCATATCAGAAGCCCATGCACCGGCTTGGGAAAAATTTCTATGGAAGACTAAACAACAATTGATCACGTTCTTTATCATTTATAGTCAGACCGATAGGAGCTAATTTTTTCAAAAAAAATTACTGTTCTGATTTTAAACAATGGGAAAGCTCCATAACAGCAGCCATTAACAAGTCGCGTAGAAATTTATATATCGTCAGGCTACTAAGATGTTTCACTTCTCGTTTGCTACAAAAGGACGTTTTGAGCCCACCACATGGCTATGTTATTATATCAGTCATCAAACTTCTTTCTTCTGTAATCAGGGAGGGAAGAAGTTAAAGGGAATACTGCTAAAGTAGGCTACTTCTAGAGGCAGAGGCGTGCTTAGATCAGGAGTCCTGCCCCCCTCCCCCGAAATTCTCAAAGAAATTTTTTAAGGGTTTACTGCCATGCCCTTAGCAGTCCCCTTGATTTTTTTGTATACTCTGATAATATATTGGAGATAATGTACAGCAATAAAATTTCTCCCGTTTACATATCATATTTATATATATATATATATATATCTGTCTAGGTCTAGTTTCTGTACTTTAAAAATCTCTGTCATGTTCTTAGCCAAGAATTGTCATTTCCTCAGTCATTCCATCCATATGCTCAAGTCTCCGGCTAGTCTTTTCTCATACTATCGAGATTACGTTAGATCAGGTTGAAAGCTGCGAAAGCTTCACTAATAGTACTTGACTCGACGTGATTGTCTAATATTTGAAAAGAAAGTGCAATACATATTGTTATGTATTTTAGTGGCAAAACGAAACTCTCAACAACTCTTTAGTATTTTTTTTTTAAACATTGCGCGTAGTTGATGGAAATGGTGCTTTGATTCCTACTGTTCCAATTGTTGAGGGGTTGACAGTGCTCGACTCATCTCACTCCTGGAAAAAACATTCTAGTCAAAGGGATTATTAATGATTAGCTTTTTTATCACAGCTTTATACGCCATTTTCCTATTATGACGATTTTAAATGCCCGAGAAAGATTGAACTATAATCAGCATTGCATTGACGCTAATCGTCGATATGACTTTTCTATAGGGTGTAGATTACAATTATCGTCAACTATGTTGGCAAACATAAACACCTCAACAACGGTTTGAATACCTTATATCCCTTCAAATTCTAATTAAATAATGCTTGCAAATCCTAACCATAGCAAGGGAAGGCGTCATAACATTTAACCGTCAGGAGCAATAACGTCATTTCGTCTACAAAATCCGTCATAACATCGACAATAAAAATCCGTCAGAACCACTAATCGTCATAACATCTAAAATTTTAAAACTTTAGTTTTTTGGGGCTTAGGGGGGAAAAGGTACTTAGGTTAGGTTACGTATTAAGTTACACAATTTTATTTTAATATGGCTTCTCTAGAATCATTTGTATAAGTGTATTATACATCTGGCTTAATATAACAGTTTTTATATAAACATTTTTAAGTACTGAAGAATAAGCACTTGATAATATGGAAAGTATTGAAGATATTATTAAGCAATTATATGCTGTAAGTTTATTTTATAAATAATTAATTGAGATATTTCGGTACTGTTGCATTATATGGAGACGTACGAAAAAAGTCAAGTTTGGTTAATAAAATAAAGAAAATGATGAAAAATAGTTTAGAAACAAATTTGGGGTATATATATTTGCACATTGGGGGATGTAAGGTAAAGCATTGCATTAATTAAATGTAACCCAGCTAGCATTTTTTGATCATATTAATTTATTGGGGGCGTAGGCTAATATAGCTAGCAATGAAAAAGTTGCTTGATGTAAATTGTAGGTCTTTAAGCTGAGGATGTGTGTACACATTGGGGGATGGGAGGTAAAGCATAGCATATATTAAAGGTAACCCAGATAACATTTTTAATCAAATTAATGAATGAATGAATGAATTGAATGAATTTTATTAATAACCTGTCTTACAATAAACAGAAAAAGACAGAGCACAAACTAGAAAAGAAAGAAAAAGCAAAAACTGGCAAGAAAAACAAATACAAACAGAAAGACCTACATAATAACACAACTATTTGAGAAGGTGGGCCCACTCGTGATCCAGGAGCTCTAGTTTTTTCACGTAACTCTGAATTACCTCCTCCACGGCACTCAGAGGCTCAACAATTCCATATTTCACAGCAATATGGCGGTTTCTAACAAAAGGCGGCACTTGAAGAAGATATCGGGCATACTTGAAAAATACCGACCTTATGTCTTTCTTGTTTCGTGCACTCAGGAGCTTCCAAAAAGGAGACAGGTACAAGACATGAGGCAAAGCTACTGCATTATAAAGACGAGCCAAATATTTACGGCTTGAATTGCGACGGCTAGTGACAACATCCGCATAGGCAATGCGCACTTTTTTAGAAAGGTGTTCAGTAAGCAAAGACTGGGTCTCTCGAAGATTACGACCAATCGGGAGGCCAAGGTACGTAATGTGACTAGACGGTGTTACGATAATTCCACCAAGCCTGACAGTAGCATTATCTTCAGGGCAATTAAAAAACAAAACAGCAGACTTTTCTACATTAAACTGCAAACCAATATCAGCATAACTTTTTTCAAGACGCGAAAAATTATTTTCTAATGAAGAAAGCAACCGAGACAGATTTAAAAGATCATCTGCAAAACCCAGAAGTGACAAGTCAACATGCTTGCAAATATAACTCGGAGAGATAACCTGTTGTGCATCATTAACACTGTTATTACACAAAGTAGGAGACGTTATAGCCCCTTGCTTAATTCCCTTATGTACGGATATCTCCCCACTAAGTTCGCCATCTTGCAAACGAACACGAAGCTTGAGGTTCCTGTACATATCACGTCGTGACCTTACAATAGAAGAACGCACGCCTCGCTTACACAGCTCAACCAAAATCTGGGCATGAATCCCAGAGTCAAAAGCTCTCTTGACATCATACTGACCTAAGATCAAAGTTTCTCGCGAGAGATGAGCACCAAGTAATATGTTAGCAAGAAGATAAAGTACATGGGTGCACCCGAGGCCTTTTCGAAAACCAAACTGGTGTGGAGGCATCTCACACTTATCATAAATCTAATCAAACAAAACAATCTCGAATAGTTTACAAAATACTAAAGATATCGTTACTGGCCGATACGAACAAGGCTGTTCGGCTGGCTTCCCCTTCTTTATTATTGGTATAACCATACCCAGACTAAAGCAACTCGGGACTATCCCTTGTGTCAAAATCAGCTGAAACAGAAGGGCAATGTGATGGTGAAGAACATAACCTCCTAAAGAAATATGTAGAGCACAAATACTATCGCAGCCTTTTGAGTATACCTTTTTCAGCTTTTTAACGGCCTGGCAAATTGTGACCGGTGACACTGAGAAATCGTCGAAGGTGTCGGTAAGCATAGAAGCCAGCTCATTCTCGTAATTAGACTGCAGAACTGGATCAGGCGCTTTGAACTCGGACTAAAAGTAAGCACTCCACTGACTAGCAGAAATATTAGACGTAGGCTTGGCTTCTTCAGGCTTAGACCGAAGCGACCAAATAAGGTTTGGATACTTACTGAGCTTTTACACAAAATTTTCTTTGAGGGTTGCACGGTGGGCATGTAACGATTTATTGAACTTTCGTTTAGTATGGATTCGAATCTCGTTCACTATTCCACTTCGTGGCTTCCCGCTATCATGTCAAATTTTCAGCCATAGCTTTGCCGACGCACAAGCCGCCGCTAGCTCCGGATTTCTAGACCACCCTTTCACCTGTGATCTATTACGGATATGCTTCAGAGGAACTGCTACATTCTCCGCGATACTCGGAGCATGCGATATTTCTGCACAGTACATGTTTATCTGCAGACGTATTTCACTTTCACTGCAATACGAGTTTGTATTTCTCTGCAGCAGATGGAAGGGAACTTTTATTTTACTCAGGATATCCCCAGAAGTAGCCGCGAAGAGATCATTCGAAACTTGTTTCCAGTCACTGTATACTCTCAATTGGGATTTGCACAGACCCGACAACTTTGGACAGTCCAGTGTTATTGACAATGAGAAAGACAAATGGTCAGAGTAAGAACCATCAGCTGCAACTTTTTCTTCGTCACTCACCGGGAAGTCCGTTAACACATGGTCAAGATTTGAGACGGTGTTGGCAACACTGATAAATGTGTAAGCTTTGTCCTTATCAGCGACATTTAACTGATCAGGAAGGGAACCTATAACGATTTGAGTCCTTTCAGATTCGATATTAAGTAGGTCACAGTTGAAGTCCCCTATTAATAGAACTTTTGTATTCTCAGGAATTTGAGCCTTCACGAAACGGCTTAACTGAGTACATGCACCCGTGAACTTGCTGTTCGAGAGGCAAGATCTATAATTAGTTGGAATATAAACGTTTATTATAACAGTATCGCGAACTTTAACAGCGATGAAGTGTTTACTTGATGCTAAAAGTTCAGCCTGAAGAGACTTTCTCTCCAAAGTGGCTAAGCCACCATATGGCAGACATCGGGATTTCACACGTGCAGCTGGCCGAATAAAACACTAGAGTGATCTTGAGAACTTGAGCAGGTTAGTATTGTCTTCGGAAAGCAGGTGCTCTTGTATACAAATTACTTCATTCGTTAGGCTCATAGTATCAAGCAGAACTGTTTTCTCAAGTGCTTTCCCATTTATATTCCAAGACAGAATATTACACATTTTGGGAGCGTGATCCATCTTTCAAGTTTTTTCTGTTATCAGGACAGGCATAGTAATAACATGTGTGCCTAGTCGAATTACAATTCAGGCACCAAGTAGGATTTTGACAAGGGTTTTCAGGGGAGCTTGTGTGGCCAGTATCTCCACAGCCGCTACAAGTTTTAGCTTCCATACAGTCTGCCGCAATGTGCCCCACACGATGGAACCGATAACACCTTCGAGGCAAAAAGCAGAATTCTTCTAGACGGAATAGTTCGAAACCAATTTTAATCGGGTTCATTAAGGCAGCGGACAATGCACTTTTAGAGGGGTAATACATTTTAAACGCTTGCGAATTGCCGCACTTGATTGCTTTTTCACAGTCTTTTGACAAATTTTTCAGAAGGTCCTCCGTCACGTTGCTGGGAAGACGTTTCACTATACCGATGAACTTGGAATTAACAAGTTGATTGTCAATTTTATGGCTACTTTTGAGGGCAGCCGAGACTTTTTCTGCGGCCTGCTTCGAAGAGACTGACAGTTGCCATTCCTTATTTCTCCGCCTGAGCACTGCATCCGCTAATGTTGTACCACCCGGTGCCAAGATTGTTATACAGTCCTTACGCTTTCCTGGATCGTCTAACTCAGGAAGCATATTTTTCACGACAACCGAGAATAGCTGTTTTTCCATATTTGGTGTTTTAGATACTGACGAGGAGGCTGTAGGCTGATTCTTGGAATCAGCAATAATTTTCAAACCATTGTTCAGAGTATCTAACTTGCGGGAAAACTGTTGCAGCTCACTGTCCATTTTTCTCGTCATTTCGTTCACTTTGGTAGTAATACAGACTGCAATTTCGTCACCACAAGTGGGAACAGACTCCGGTTCGAGAATAACGATAGTCGGAAGCTCTTTACCGTCCTTAGCACAGCGCCATATGACTTTTGCGATATCCGTCAAGTTATCACAGTCTTTTTTGCATTCGCGTAATCGTTCGTCATATCCAAGTTCACCATCATAGTAAGTCCCCAGCAGTTTTTTGGCTTCCAAAATACTGGCATGATCGAAAAACTCTATTCCATTGTTAAAGAAAATATCCGTCTTAATTCCCTTTGTCATGCATCGAGAGACAAAGTTTAAAACTGGGTTCAATACCAGCACAGTTTTCATTTCATTAATTTGGATTAAGTCCAAAATACATTCACCAATTTCTTTGATAATTAATAATATCGAAATCTAGGCAGATATTTAAGGGTTGAACTATATATTCAATATTTTTCTGGTGGTTACCTTGCAAGAAAAGTAAGTGAAGCGTTGAAGGCTGTCTACCTTGTCCGCGCAATTTAAGGGGCGAGCCCAGCGGGTTCCACGGCTATTGCTAACAATTCTCCACCCCCCCCCCCCTCTGCTCACTTTTCTTTCCCCACCTCAATTGTAGTGTAAATGTCTCTTAATTTCAGATGTCCTATTTATTTGAAATCAAACTGCTTGATGGCTAACCTCCAATATTATCAGTGAAAAAATATCAAATTCATACCACTTTTACAAAATATAAATAAATGTCCAGAAACTAAGTTAGTAGATTAAGTAAAGGTTTTATCATAGGTCAGGAACTATAATCCTTTGACAAATATTGCGAAATCCAATAGCTTCACTGGTATTATAATTCACTGAAAAAGCTTACTGGTTTGATAATATCCAATTTATGACAGATACATTCACTATGAACTCTGAACTAATATATTGGGGGGGGGGGCGTAGGCTAGCCTAGCTAGCTAGCAATGAAAATGTTGCTTGATGTAAATTTTAAGCCTATAAGCTGAGGATGTGCGTGTTAACAAGCTTATTTATCTAATTTTAAGCTTATATACGGGGACAGTGTTAACAAGCCTTTTATAACTAGAGTTTTCTAGAGTCCTTGTTTCTAGAGTTTATAGCATTTTGAAGGTTATATGATGGGGTTTGTAGCCTAGACTAGCCTAGCTAAAAATGAAATTTATCCCCCTTAATTCTAGGTTATAGCCTTAATTCTGTTTTTAGAAACATAATTTCTATAATATCTACAAGATATTAATGCTATATTAATGCTTCTTTTTTGTATCATTCTGTTCTAAAGGCTTTTTCTGAATGAAATTTGGTACATATTCATTATATCCGACACATGAAAGAAGTCAAGTTTGGCAAATGAAATAAAATAGGATGAAAATATAGTAGTTGAGAAAGAAATTTGGGCTTTATATTTGCACATTGGGGGATGAGAGGTATAACATCGTTAACTGTTAATTCTGTATGTATTTAAATTCCATCGTTTCTAGAGCGTATAACATTCGGAAGGTTATATTATGAGTCCGTAGCCTACCAAACTATCTAAATTTGTCAATTTTATCTCCCTTAATTCCTGATTTTAGTCTTTTTCTTCTGTTTTTCATTGACTCGGTTTTTTCATTGACATTTGTTTGGCTTTTTCCTTACGTCTTTTACTCTACATGAAAACCACAACTATAATTTAATTTCTTGTTAAGGACAATTTTGAAGAATGCATACCTCCTCCAGAAAAGAAGGCAGGGATGGAAAATGTAAACAGGACACGATCTTCTGTAATTTTATATGCCCCACCATCCATTAACGGCTAGTATGACATCACTCCTAACGCACGACCCTGCATTCAGGAATGTGAAGTAGCAATGAAATCGATGTCCTCGCAATATGTAGATGTGATTAATGTAAGTTTAGATTTTATTGATATTTCTCGAAAAAAGGCTACCAGTCATTAATGATACATTTTTTTAATGAAATAAATCCTTTTTGACACTAAGACTACAGAGTGATTTAATCTCCCCGATAAAAGGGTGGTAATTATTGAGTCCTTTGAAGTACATCCGCCTTTGCTAAATCCTTATGAATTATGACAGAAATGGTTTCACAGAAAAAAAAACTTTTTTTTAATCCAGTCAAATTTTATAGAGTAAATCATATCAATTGTGAGATGGGGAATGGGGATAGATGGTTCTTATGATGAATGTTTTCATATGATATTTGTTTTCCATTTTGAGTACATTAGAAAACTATGAACATTGCAAATTTTTGGCTATTTATTGCAAAATAGTGCTGCTATTAAGTATGTTGCATGTTGTGATTTTCACTGTTTTAGTGAGAGCGGTGCATGAGCTGCTTTTATTATTTTTCTTTCTAGTAGATAATTCTCTATGAAAACTAGGAAAGTTATAGCAAATTTATAAGTATTATAATTCAATTTACGTTTGGGGAAGGGGGATTGGGGTCGACAGTGACCTATTAGCATACAAATGTTTTTTTTAAAGTAAATTGTTTTCATCTAAGAATCGTTATTTTGCTTATAGGAATTTGATATTTGAAAAGTATTTCCATTGAGCAAAAAAGATGCAAAATTACTTATAAAATGTTCCAATAAAATAAAAATGGATTATGTATGTGAAAAGTTGAAGTCATGAAGCTCAAAGTATATACCTAGATTTAAAAATGTGGATTTAATTCCAAAATACTTTATTTTTTACTATAGTCATGATCAGAGTAAAACTGTTTTATACATTTTTCGACTCTCATAAAGTAAGGGCTATTTAGGCACTTTGAAAATAAGCTATTTTCCTTATAGGTTATAACGGATGACATATCGTCACTACCTCCTTCGCCTCATGTAACATGTCAAGAATTACATGACCTCATTGAGAAGACAGCTTTAATTGAACCGCCAAAAGAGTTTCATGACAATCATGTCACTGAAACACCAGCTGTTGACGATATTGATCTTGAACGATATAGTAAATTCTTATGGGAGTGTTATGGTGGTGGTAGTGATAGTTTATAAAATACACTTTCTAACATTAATGATGACCCCGATTGGTCAGATAACTTTTTAAGACAATATTTTAGTGATGTTAACAATTCTTGCGATGTAGCCCCTAGTACAGTTGAACAAGGCAAAGAATTTGGTTCAGTCCAGCCAGATCAAGGTATGTCAGAGGGCGATTTGGGTTGGCTAAGCTTTAAAACTTCACAAATTTTAGATAATTTTACCAGAGAGTTAAATGAGATCCCTCCCCCCACAGGTTTAACGAACATAACCCAATTTCAACCTAATTTGATTGAAGAAGATGAAAATAAATTCGCTTAGTCTGATTCTCATATTCCGAAGACGCTCGAAGCTATGGTAAGCGAGCTAGGGGATTTCACTCAATGATCAAACCTTAGTTATGAGGTTAAACAAAGTGGAGTGGGTGGTGGTGGTGATGAAGATTTACCAATCCCACCAGCACTACCAGAATTTTAGTTAACAAATTCTTTCTTGAATACAATAGATGTTTATACAGCCATATTTGGAGATCCTTTTAATAATAATCCTTTTAATGGCGGGGAATATTATAACTGACCCAATAAATATTATCCATACATATGCAGAGAAGCTTCGAGCATTTCTTGAACACCAAATTCAGGTGTGGGGAGGTCGAAACAGCATAAAGGCCTCACTAGCATTAAAAATATTCTATTTAAATGAAAATCACGATGAAGTCTATTGCCATTTCGTGCCCACTGGATTGCTAGCCTTTCACCCACAGTTGGGAAATTTTGAGAATGTTTTTATGGAATGAGTAAACAGTGTTTTCACTAAATTGGACACTTATAATGAGAAGGTTAGTGGTTATGTGGTTTTATTTGTTGAAAATATATGTGTAATTATATGCAAATTTAAAAAAGATTTTATTTTAAGAGGAGGGGTGGGAGGGGCGTCTGAGAGATCAATAGTTTTAAAATATACTCCTGATTTATAAGGGTGCAAGGGCGTGCAACGAATTTATTTCGAGTAAGGGCAAAAGTGTTTCATGTACGCATTTCTTATATCGGCTTTCCGACCTCTACAAAATAATGCTACTAAGAGAAATTTGGACAATTGGGATGCCAATGGGAAGGAGGGATCAGATTTCCCCCTAGTAGATTTCAATTGTTTAACAAGTAAATTTTCTGTAACACTCAAAGGAATAGATACATTTGAACGGGAAAACGTGTATTTAAAGATTGGTGTTACAGTGCTACAATATGAAACGGAATTTGACCAGGGAGTGCGTACTAGTAAGAAGGGAGTGACATTTCCACTAAAAGCTCCATCGATTGAATCAGTGAAGCACTGGGTTTGGTTGTTGTACACACCACCTACTGAACCTGATTCAATTGGATATTGTAATCCAATTATTGATTTTAGTAGGTTTCTGGGGGAGGGAAAGACACTTGGGGTGCGATACTATTGTCCAATGTGTTTGTCTAAATTTTGGACTGAATTAAAGTTGCAAAATCACATGAAACACTGTAAACGGCATGGCTATCAGTCTGTGGATACAGTCACTGGTGATTGCGCAATTTTATTGTATAGAAATTATCAAAACACACTTATGCAAAGTGATAAAATCAGTTTGAACTGCGAGGCTAAACTCACAGATAGGAACGATCCACAAAATTCAAATCAAATCAAAGAGCATCAAGCTGTTGCAGTCTCTTATGCCATGTTAGAAATAGTTGAGACATTGGAAGAGAATGATTGTATGGTCACAGCCTGACTAAATTTTGACTAAATTAATCGTCACAGCAAATAAGACCATCTCCCGGTTGCAACACAAACATTATCCCATGATTCTCTCACCCGAGGATTGCTTGGCAAATAAAAATATTTAAGTATGTTGGGTATGTAAAGAGGTATTTGAAAAGGGGACTAAGGGGAAAGGGACTAGGGTAAAAAGGGCTAAGGGGAAGGGGAAAGTCCGTGATCATGATGATTTATTGCAGGAAATATAGTCAGGGGGTAGTAACTTTCATGGCGTGGCACATCAATCGTTCAATGTAAACGTAAGTCAACAGTACTTTATACAGGTTTTTATCCACAATTCAAATTATGTCTTGAAATTTTTGTTTACCTGGATTGGCATGTATTCACAGGGAGGGAGTTGTAGATAACGCCTGGGTAGATAAGTCACTTACGTATAATATTATACCCAAACCAGCTGAGGCACTGTTGCTCTTAGAATTCAAGTGGAAAAATTGGACAATGGGCATATTTGCTGGAATAAAATCCGTTTTTTAGATTCATATAATTTTTTCCCAAATATCTTAGCCAATTAATTCAAGTGCAGAAAAGTGACAATTTTGATAGTTTCCATCTGTTTAAACAGCGCTTTCAAGACAATGAAATATATGATTTAATAGCTTGCAAAGGCATATATGCGTATGATTATTACTACTCGAGCGCGAGGTAAAGTGAGGAGAAACTTCCCCGCATTGAAGCATTTTATAATTCACTTACCGATAGTCAGTTAACTGCCGATGACTATGAATTTGCAAAGAGGGTTTGGGATACGGGGGACTGTAAAAACAGATGGGATTATTGTAAAATGTACTTGGCAAGTGATGTTTTAATTCTTATAGATATTGTCTGCAAGAACACAGACCAAATCTATTCAGAATTGGGCTTGGACATTGGCTATTATTTTTCAACTCAACACCTGGTGATGGATTTATTTCTAAAAATCAGTAGGGTATCAGTATTTATTTCTAAAAATAGGTTTGATCACCCATGTGGACAAACACTTATTTGTAGAAAGATCTCTGAGGGGGGATATTTTTTCACGGGGACCACGTCATTACAACTTTATCCAACTGGACAGAACTCTTTCGACGGTGTAAAATCCAATACTGTTTTTCTAGACATGAATTCTCTGTACTACTCGGCAATGTCTCGCTACTGTTTACTGTTTGGCAATTACAAATGGCTTGAAAATCTTTGTGCCTCGGATTTTTTCAACATTCACATTGTCGAGGAAAATGGTCCCCAAGGATTTTTTTTGAATTGACGGTGTCATACCAATGGAGCTCCGCGATTCCGTAAAGGATGTTGTTTTTTTGTGTGTAAATAGACCTGTGACCAAGGACTCTTTGAGTCCATACAATTTGTCTTTGGTCGAAGATATGGGCATGCATTGGACCCCCTCCAAGCAGAAAATAATTGCAGATCTGGAACCGAAACAGAATATCGTTGTTCAACATGTACTATGACGGTGGATGGTGACCAATGGTTTCAGGATTAAAAAGATACACAGAGCCCTGCAATTTGATCAGAAACCCTATTTAAAAGCGTTTATTTTTCAGTAAACGTTCACAGGCAAAAAGTAAAGTTGAAAAAGAAATCTATAAACTTATTTTAAATTCAGTCTTTGGGAAAATGTGTGAAAGCGTACAAAACAGCTCTACAGGACTCGAATATGGTTCTTCTACACAGAAAAAAAAGAAATGTCGTTCTGAATAAAAATGTCGCGGGTGGCAGTTCGGCACTGGAAATTTCGAAGACACTAATGTTGTTATTCCGTGTAAGGTACAATAACCAAGGGAGGGGGAAGTTCAAGTGTATTATGGAGACACGGATTCAATCCTGTTAAAAGTTAAAACTGAGAATTTATTGAACGATTTGGAAAAAGGCGTACGCATTAGCTCTCATAAGGATTTTATAAATTGGGATGAGAGCCTCTATCCTGAGTTGGTGAAACACCAGGCCCCAAATCAGTTGATGATGTAAAAGTCGGAGACGGGGAGCGATTTAATATCCAAAGGGGTGTTCCCCAGATAGAAAGTACACTGTGTGGAAACACACAATAAGGATACGAAACAAGTGAGCAAAGGTGTTCCTACACACTATGTAAAAAATAATTTCGACACCAATTTCTATAGAAACTGTGTGGAAAGTAGGTTAGTGCCAAGAGTAAAAGTAATGGCAATTCGTTCTCTACAATTTAATAACTATACTGTTAGAGTAGAAAATAATGCCATGTCATGCATATCCGATAAGGTCTATGTACGTGAGGATAGTGTGAGGATACTCCCCCATGGACACTACCGTATTTCAGATCGAGTTGAATGTATGGATTATAGAAAACAAATCGATCTGGATAAATTACAATAAATTCAAAAATACTACTACTTGGTGGGTGGTGGGTGGAGGACAATGATTTCTCTCTAATATATATTCCATTCGAATATAATTTAGGTGTTATTGCATACAAGACAGAATTATATTCATTTTTTTTGGCCCGGCCCTGGGCCCCACCACAGCGGGCCTCCCCCACGCTTTCCAGCCCTGACTTTTGACCCTCTCCGGGGTGGGAGCCGTGCTTTCCAGCCCCGGCCCGGTCTGGCCTCTGGCCCCCAGGGTGTGGGGGGATTCTCATCTTTTAAATGTTGTAAATAGTGTTGATTTTTCCTGTTCTATTCTCTTAGCACATAAATATTCAAATGTGCTGCTGCTGCTGCTGCTGCAGCTACTGAAGTGATATTAAGTGTATGCAATATTTTAAATACTTGTTTTCGTTGTTGTAAGAAAAGTGTTGCTAATCAAAGGAAATATGATTTTTAAATTGTTGCTGTTCTGTTATGTTCTTGCTGTCTTTATTGATTGTTGTAAAAAAAAGCTAATAAAAGAAAAAATGATTCCAAGCTGTTGTTATGTTCTGTTTTTTATTGAATACCTAGTACTAGGTAGACTTCTGTTCCTGCTATTGCTGACTAGGTGAAATTATTATTATTGTCCATTCATTAGACAAGTATGTTTTACAGTTAGTTATAGTCCAACTGCATCAACAGCAGTATGTATCAATTTAAAACACCATTCAGATCGTTTTTTCTGTGGTCCGTTAATGTCGGGGAAAATAACTCTTTTAGCTAAAATAATTAAAAATTGTAATAAAAATTTTTTGGAAAAACCGAATAAAATCTATTTTTATTTTAACGTTTGGCAAGAGTTAAATGACCCAATGAATACCATTGTTGCTACTTATTCTATGCTGGTACAACTCATACGAGGATTTGATTTCTTCAATAGTATTGAGCAAGACGCTTGGCGTAATATTGATGATTTAGCTGAATCCATTCAATAATGGTCTCAAGAAATGCTACTGCTGTTCAATGTTCACTCACATCATGAACACATTTCCATAATCCTAGTTCTACAAAATCTGTTTCATCACAGCAAGTGTATGAGAACCCTTGCTTTGAACTGTACCTAATATATTATCTACAGGGTTGTTCGTGATTCAAGTTCTCTAATAACTCTCAGTAAACAAATATATTCCGATGCTCCAAAATTTCTACTTTCAGTGTACTGTCAGGCAACAAATGAACCCTACGGCTACATTATGTTGGATCTTAATCAGAATACACCCGAGGATTTGCGTGTTGTCACAGATATTTTCGACAATGAAATTACCGTATATCTTCCGGTGAACAGTAAAAAATGCTATTAGTTGCCATCATGACACTGAAGAAACCACATGAAAATAGACACTTATTTTCCGTTCTAAGCACTTCAAAACCACCACTTAGGAAGGCCATACTCAAACATAGTGTTGACAAAGAATTTATTAATCTAATATCTGTACTTTTTTAAATTTAACCGAGGGTAATTTACAGTTACCTGAAGGTGCTAGACAGAAGACAAAGCAACATCGTTCCACTGTACGTGCCTTGGCTTGCAAAAACAAATGAAAAGATTTTAAAAGAAAAACGTTTCCTTCAAGCGGGCGGTAGCTTTTTTACAGTTTTACTGCCAGTAATCGCAATAAGGACTTGTAAACAGATTTTTCTAGATGGCTAAACCCTACAAATTGACCCCAATAGAACCCGTCCTTTCACCAATTGGACAGTTTGAGGAGGATCTAAGCAAAATCAATAAAGATAAAAACATAACCAATGATAAAAAGCTAGTTTCACTTCAAGATGCACTTCGTCACGTGGAGAAACATAAACCCTATCGAGAGAGACCCGTCAATGTAAGTTTCATTGATCCCCCCTCCAAAAAAAGAAACATCTCTTCAAGATTCTGCAACAATACAATCAAAGGAGAAGGAACTGAATTCAACAGTGACAACTATTGGGAACCTACTGCAACACACATATCGAGAAAAGAGTAAAAGAGTATTAACATAACTTATGTTGGAAAGTGATGATTGTCAAGTTCAAGTCGATAGCGCAGGGAAACGAATTATAATTCAAGGAAAAAGTTATAATCTACTTGATTTCATTTTTGATTTGGTTACAAATCGTAAAGGATTTTATCATTTGACAATAACCTATACAGATTTCTAAATACATCGAACTTACCCAAAAGTCTTATTGGCAATAAGCGAATTCTAATGAAATCAAAGGAATGTAGTAGTGCCAGTCCTCTAACAGCAACACCGACACCATTTAAAGAAGAAGAAGAACAAGAACAAGAAGAAGATTTGAAATCAATCTTGGAAAATACTAGCACTCCTAGTAGTAGCAGCAGCAATGATTTGATAGCACCGGTGGTGGATAGACAAAAGTGGAGACGTATTGATATCAACTCACCCTCACAACAACCATCCTTAAAAGGGTAGCGGTCATTACGCTATATGTTTGCGTTCAAAATGGATGAAGTTTTAAAACATGTTTATGAAAATATTGGTGAAGGGGGAAATCTAAGTTCCCCCACAACACTTTCTAAAGTCATCGTTGTCAGTGGCGATCTCAACACTTTAAAAAATGCAAAACAGTATCTAGAAGATTAGCGGAGTTACACTCTACATCGAAATCATAGGGTTCGTGGCAATCATTATCGACAAACTGAAGCCTTTTCCCACTGCATATAATGCAAGAAGATATTTTAACTCTAGGTGAGATTCAAAGACGTCACAATAAACCCTACAAATATATTCTGGTGGCAATCAGTGTCTTTAGTCGCTCGGCATATGCTATTGCATTGCGATCGAAGAGAGGTGTTGAAGTTACTCAGGCTTTAGAAAGTGCTCTTGAACAAGATTAATATAGAAAAATTCAAAGTGATCGCGGTAGCAAATTTTTTTATCCACATGTGGAAAAGGTTCTGTTGAAATATAATACAAGGCTCTATTATCGTCATAGTCCGATAAAGGCTGCATTGGCCGAACGATTGATAAGAACGATTCAACCATTAATTTATATTAATTTTGAGATATTGTATCCTGAAAAATACTGCTGCTTTTATTCATGATTTAGATAAAATCATGCAAGTATATAATCAACGACCTCATCGATCTCTGTCCAATTTTAGCCCTCGGGAAGTTCATCGCAGTGAAAATACATTTATATAATGAATATATGATGAATATTTGATTTTTTTTTTATATTTGATTTTGAAATAAGGACTTTTTCAAAACTTGAAATTTTTAGCAATCAAAAACGAACAAAAACTAATTAAAAAAAAACTTTCCGAAAAATTAATTTTTCAAAGAAAAATAAAGGTCATTTTAAACTTAAGCTCTGCAGATACAAATACCTCTTAAAATTCAAACTCAAAACGACCAGAAATTACTATTAAAGAATACATGAAATCCAAAACGAGCAGAAATTCAATAAACAATCATAGCAAAAAAACAAACAACAAGTAATAATATAAATGAATAAATAGATCTGTAAGCGATTAATGTTTAGATTGAATATGAAAATCAAGCTTAAAACGAAAAAAAAATTTCTTATTGAAGCATAAATGAAACTTAAGACGAAAAGAAATTAAATAAACAATCAATGCAAACCAACATACAATAGATATCAATGTAAATTGATAAATAAATCTTAAAACGAGTGAGACTTAAATTGAATATACAAATCATGCTTGAAACGAACAAAAATTACTACAAACAAGAGTTTGGGTATGACCTCCTTCTCTCACTGTAAAAGTCTAAAACCTACTGCATCATTGACGCTTTACTGAAAACTAAATGCGTCTTTAATAGTCTTAGAAAGTATAAACAACATCAAATTGAATATTTGATGCATAATGATATTAATTTTTGAAAGATCCATCACTTCAAGAATTTATCTCAATGTAATTGTATTTTTATTTTCAAGGCTGTAAGAACTGGAATAGACGATATTTGTATTATAATTCATTTTCAGTTATGCGCCAATGACGCAGTGGGCTTTTGGTTTTTATTTACAGTTTGGAAAGGAGGCAGTATCCAAACACTTGTTTGTAGGGAAACTATATTCGTCTTTAACAACTTTAAAAAGAGCTAATAAATTAAACTGAATATTTGATGTATATTATCAAATATTCATGATGTATATTAGCAATTAATGATATTAATTGCTCAAAGCTCATCAGTTCAAAATGTTACTATAATTTCAATGTTTATTTTCAATATTAAGTACAAAAGAAAAAATCTTTCATAAAATTGGTTTTCAGTAAAGTGCCAATGACGCAGTAACTTTTATAATGAGAGAAGGAGGTCATATCCAAACTCTTGTTTGTAGTGATTTTTGTTCGTTTCAAGCTTGATTTGCATATTCAATTTAAGTTTCACTCGTTTTAAGATTTATTTATTAATTTATATTAATATCTATTGTATGTTTGTTTGCATTGATTTTTTATTTAATTTCTGTTCGTTTTAAGTTTTATTTATGCTTCAATAGGAAATTTTTTTTTCGTTTTAAGCTTGATTTTCATATTTAATCTAAGTATTACTCGCTTTCAGATCTATTTATTCATTTATATTATCACTTGTTGTATGTTTTTTGCAACAATACAATCAAGGGAGAAGGAGTTGAATTCAATAGTGACAACTATTGGGAACCTACTGCCACACACATTTCGTGAACAGATTAAGAGAGTATTAAAATATCTCATGTTGGAAAGTGATGATCGTCAAGTTCAAGTCGATAGCGCAGGGAAACGAATTATAATTCAGGGAAAAATTTATAATCTACTTGATTTCATTTGTAATATGGTTAAAAATCGTAAAGGACTTTTATCATTTGGCAATAATCTATACAGATTTCTAAATACATCAAACTTACCCAAAAGTCTTATTAGCAATAAGAAAATTCTAATGAAATCAAAGGAATGTAGTAGTGCCAGTCCTCTAACAGCAACACCGACACCATTTAAAGAAGAAGAAGAACAAGAACAAGAAGAAGATTTGAAATCAATCTTGGAAAATACTAGCACTCCTAGTAGTAGCAGCAGCAATGATTTGATAGCACCGGTGGTGGATAGACAAAAGTGGAGACGTATTGATATCAACTCACCCTCACAACAACCATCCTTAAAAGGGTAGCGGTCATTACACTATATGTTTGTGTTCAAAATTGATGAAGTTTTAAAACATGTTTATGAAAATATTTGTGAAGTGGGAAGTCTAAGTTCCCCCACAACACTTTCTAAAGTCGTTGGCAGTGGCGGTGTCAACACTTTAAAAAATGCAAAAGAGTATCTAGAAGATTAGCGGAGTTACACTCTACATTGAAATCATTGGGTTCGTGGCAATCATTATCGACAAACTGAAGCCTTTTCCCACTGCATATAATGCAAGAAGATATTTTAACTCTAGGTGAGATTCAAAGACGTCACAATAAACCCTACAAATATATTCTGGTGGCAATCAGTGTCTTTAGTCGCTCGGCATATGCTATTGCATTGCGATCAAAGAGAGGTGTTGAAGTTGCTCGGGCCTTAGAAAGTGCTCTTGAACAAGATAGCTATAGAAAAATTCAAAGTGATGGTGGTAGCAAATTTGTTAATCCACATGTGGAAAAGGTTCTATTGAAATATAATACAAAGCTCTATCATAGTCATAGTCCGATAAAGGCTGCATTGGCCGAACAATTGGTAAGAACGATTCAACCATTAATTTATATTAATTTTGAGATATTGTATCCTGAAAAATACTGCTGCTTTTATTCATGATTTAGATAAAATCATGCAAGTATATAATCAACGACCTCATCGATCTCTGTCCAATTTTAGCCCTCGGGAAGTTCATCGCAGTGAAAATACATTTATATAATGAATATATGATGAATATTTGATTTTTTTTTATATTTGATTTTGAAATAAGGACTTTTTCAAAACTTGAAATTTTTAGCAATCAAAAACGAACAAAAACTAATTAAAAAAAAACTTTCCGAAAAATTAATTTTTCAAAGAAAAATAAAGGTCATTTTAAACTTAAGCTCTGCAGATACAAATACCTCTTAAAATTCAAACTCAAAACGACCAGAAATTACTATTAAAGAATAAATGAAACCAAAACCGAACAGAAATTAAATAAACAATCATAGAAAAAACATACAACAAGTGATAATATAAATGAATAAATAGATCTGAAAGCGAGTAATGCTTAGATTGAATATGAAAATCAAGCTTAAAACGAAAAAAAATTTCCTATTGAAGCATAAATAAAACTTAAAACGAACAAAAATTAAATAAACAATCAATGCAAACAAACATACAATAGATATTAATGTAAATTAATAAATAAATCTTAAAACGAGTGAGACTTAAATTGAATATACAAATCATGCTTGAAACGAACAAAAATTACTACAAACAAGAGTTTGGGTATGACCTCCTTCTCTCACTGTAAAAGTCTAAAACCTACTGCATCATTGACGCTTTACTGAAAACTAAATGCGTCTTTAATAGTCTTAGAAAGTATAAACAACATCAAATTGAATATTTGATGCATAATGATATTAATTTTTGAAAGATCCATCACTTCAAGAATTTATCTCAATGTAATTGTATTTTTATTTTCAAGGCTGTAAGAACTGGAATAGACGATATTTGTATTATAATTCATTTTCAGTTATGCGCCAATGACGCAGTGGGCTTTTGGTTTTTATTTACAATTAGGAAAGGAGGCAGTATCCAAACACTTGTTTGTAGTGAAACTGTATTTGTCTTTAACAACTTTAAAAAGAGCTAATAAATTAAACTGAATATTTGATGTATAATGATATTAATTGCTGAAAGCTCATCAGTTCAAAATGTTACTATAATTTCAATGTTTATTTTCAATATTAAGTACATAAGAAAATATTTGTCATAAAATTAGTTTTCAGCAAAGCGCCAATGACGCAGTAACTTTTATAATGAGAGAAGGAGGTGATACCCAAACTCTGGTTTGCAGTGATTCTTTTTCGCTTGTAGCTTGATTTGCGTATTTAAATTAAGTTTATCTCGTTTAAAGATTTATTTACTAATTTATATTAATGCTTATTGTATGTTTGTTTGCGTTAATTGTTTATCTAATATCTGTTTATTTTAAGTTTCATCTATGCCTGAATAGGAAAATATTTTTATTCGTTTTAAGCTTGATTTTCATATTGAATCTAAGCATTACTCGCTTTAAGATCTATTTATTCATTTATATTATTACTTGTTGTATGTTTTTGCTAGGATTGTTTATTTAATTTCTGTTCGTTTTGGGTTTCATTTATTCTTTAATAGTAATTTCTGGTCGTTTTGAGTTGGAATTTTAACAGGTATTTGTATCTGCTGAGCTTAAGTTTAAAATGGCCTTTACTTTTCTTTGAAAAACTTATTTTTCGGAAATTTTCTTTTTTAATTAATTCAAGACAAAGTCGAGATCCTCTTGTAATTTCTACTGCAATGTTTGGCACTCTCGTATCATTGCTGCTGCTGCTGCCACTATCAACTTCTAATAGTGTACATTAGAAGTTGTATCATTGCTGCTGCTGCTGCCACTATCAACTTCTAATAGTGTACATTAGAAAAGGCCGTAAAATGGCCTTTACTTTTCTTTGAAAAACTTATTTTTCGGAAAGTTTTATTTTAGTTAATTCAAGACAAAGTCGAGATCCTCTTGTAATTTCTACTGCAATGTTTGGCACTCTCGTATCATTGCTGCTGCTGCTGCCACTATCAACTTCTAATAGTGTACATTAGAAGTTGTATCATTGCTGCTGCTGCTGCCACTATCAACTTCTAATAGTGTACATTAGAAAAGGCCGTAAAATGGCCTTTACTTTTCTTTGAAAAACTTATTTTTCGGAAAGTTTTATTTTAATTAATTCAAGACAAAGTCGAGATCCTCTTTTAATTTCTACTGCAATGTTTGGCACTCTTGTATCATTGCTGCTGCTGCTGCCACTATCAACTTCTAATAGTGTAAACATACCACTTACTATTGCAGATATATGTCTTGGAAAATAAAAAACGAGTATAGTCAAACTGTTCTCTCTCACCGAATACTATTCTCACACTAATATCAACTATACTGAAAATCCTTCCTTATATTAGTTGTGGTTGCTATGAGTGGTTTCTAAGACCTCCTGGGGCTACTGCATAAATCTAGGCTGAAATTCTTAGAAATATGGGTCTGACGTCAGCCCCAGCAGAAATAGTAGCTCTCTGATTGGCCTAGAAATGGGTGTGGCCTTGTATGCCCGAAAATGGATAGAACCCCTCAAACTAGTTATATAGCCAAAATTTGTTTTTAAACTATTTTATACTTATTACTATTAAATAAACATATAAATTTTCTTAGATTTTATGAAGGTTAGTGGTTCTGATGGATTTTCTTTTTAGATGTTATGACGTTTAGTGCTTGTTACGGTTAGTCAAAATGGTATCACCCCCCGTAGCAATGCACTAACTTTCTTTTATACCTTAGAGAAGTGACGAAATTCATAGCAGCCGCTGTAGGTTTGTATATCGAAGAAGCTATACTGCATAGCGGAAGTTCGGTTTTTTTTTTTACTCAAATTCAAAACGTATAGAAAGAGAAAGATTTTTGAACTTCTTGGACAAGATGTGGTGAAATGAAAACGTATATTAGAATTAGAATTAAAGTGGCTGCTTTATGATCGCTAACTTTCTAATATCAAAACTTTATCTGAAAAAAAAAAGCTCGCACGATTTTTTTTTCGTTTTAACCAACAATATGTGCCATAAGATCCTCTTCAAATAGTTCGTGGTAACGAACTGTAAGTAAGGAGCGACCCAGCTCAATAGTAACCAAAACTCTAAAAAACGGAATTTTGATACCAATAGATACATCAAAAGAATCTAATTTTATGATGATTACAAATATATAAGTATCATCAAGTTTTGCCTTACCCATGAAAAGTTACGAGCCTGAGAATATTCGCCTTATTTTCGAAAAAAAGAGGAAACATCCTTTAAAAGTCATGGAACCTTAATTAAAATCACACCATCAGATTCAGCGTATTATAAACCCCTACTGTAGACGTTTCAAGCTCCTATCTGCAAAAATGTCGAATTTTTTAATTTTTGCAAGAAGAAAGATAACGAATGCGTCTTTATTTTTTTTTTTTTTTTTTTTTTTTTTTTTTTTTCCAGGGGTGATCGTATCCACCCAGTTGTCCTAAAATATTGCGAGATGCCTTATTCGAACGGAAGCTTAAAAGTTCTAGTGCCCTTATTAAGTGACCAAAAAAATTTGAGGGCAACTAGCCCCCCTCCCACACTCATTTTTCCCAAAGTAACCCGATCAAAATTCTTAGATACCAATTTTGTTCAGCATAGTCAAAAAATCTGATAACGATGTCTTTGAGGATGACTTAATCCCCCAGAGTCCCAGGGGGAACGCCTGCAAGTTATGAACTTTGCCCATTATTTACATCTAGTATTAGTTATTGGAAAGTATACAGATGTTTTCAGGAAGGATTTTTTCTGGTAGGGGAAGGGCTCTAGGGCAGGGGTTAAGTGGTAGGATCATTTCATGTAGAAATTTTTCATGGGGCAAGGGAATTTTCCATAAAGAGGTTTTCAGATTTGGCAACATTATTTAAAAAACGATCATAAATTAAATAACAAAACAAGTTTTATCCAACTGAAAGTAAGGAGCAACAATAAAACTTAAAATGAACAGAAATTATTACGTACGTGAGGGGGGTTGACCCCCTCGTCAATACCTCGCTCTTTACGCTAAAGTTTTCTTAGTAATTTCTAAAGAGCTATTTATTCTAATTAAACGGCCTTTGTGATTCAGGGATCATTCTTAAGGAATTGGAACCAAGTTCAAACTTTAGCATAAAGAGTGAGGTATTGAAGAGGGGCAACCCCCTTTATATACGCAATAATTTCTGTTTGATTTAAGTTTTAATGTTGCTCCTTACTTTCAGTTGAAAAAAATATGTTTTTTTTTATTTAATTAAATAAGAGAAGAGGATTTTTGATGACCCAGGATATGCAAGAACAGATTGATGGACAACCATAGTTGTGTTTTTTTTGCCCCCTATCTTCTGAAACCTTGGTTCATTTCCTATTTTTCAAACGAAGCCCTTTCTCCTTGGGCCATTAAAGAAAGAAAAACGGATACTCTGAGGTCACTTTTCCCGTCTCCTCTTTGAATTAATGTAAGAATAAAATAAAATATGAAATTTGTCTGACAATTTTGCAGCCGTGAATGTTGCAAGAATTGAAAACCCATTTTGGAGGCTATAGAATAGGAAACCCATTTTGGAGGTTATTCGAGGTTATAAAACATAATTGAATTTCAATGGAAAGTAAGAATATTAATACAGTGTTTTATTGGTCATGATCTGAGGAGAAAGGTGTCAGAACTCCTGCGTTAATAAAACAGTCAAATTAGCAGAAAGGGAAGAGGACTTAAAAGGAAGACCTGTGGCGGTTTTTAACAAAAAACGGTACTAGTGCTGATTAACAGAGTCACGCAAATACCTATTGGTTATTTGATTAAAAATATTCTATTTTGTGTTTTAATCTCGGAAAAACATTTACATGCTTTAGTTGAAAAATTTGTGGGTTCAACCAGCTTTTGCAGTACATTTTCTAAGGACATTAGAATAACTTCTAAGCCAAAGTATTAATAATCCTTATCATAAAATATACCAGCATTCAGAAGACACCTCAGTCACTGCGCCCATAATCATCTTGCTTGACCTAGGTCTGGAGTCCTTTGATAACCGTGACCAGATTTCTGATGCAAAAAAGTTGGACTTAATCTGTAGGCACTGGAAGCCAGGAAAGGACTATGAATTTTCAAAAACAGGTTACCGGAGTTTCGAGGATATAGTGACAAAACGTTGTCGATTTCAAAGTGCATGGCTCCAAAAGTATTCATGGTTGGTGTTTCGCCCTTCAAAAAGTTGCATTCTATAAACATTGCTTCATATTTGCCGAATCTGAGACCAATAAAGGCTCACATGAGATGCTTGGATGCTTAGTCTCGAAGCTATATACTGACTTTAAAGATATTCTCGCTCTCATAACGAAATACCGTATTGTAATTGATGTAAAAAAAAAAATCTACAATGTTCATCAAAATAAAAGAAGAAAAAAGCATTCCAATTGACCAGCATTGAAAATGCAAGACCACAAGGAAAGGATTAAAAACCGAGAAATTTTAAGATCAATTGTCCTGGCTATTCTTTATTGTGGTTTTAGTGAATTAGCCCTGCGGGATCTTTGTGAAAAAGGTGATCTCCTCACAAAAAGTGTTGAGAAAAGGGGGTAGCCTATTTAGAAGGTTGCTGTGATTGATGATGGATTGCAGAAACACAATATTGTGGGTACATTTCGAAATCATCCGCTAAAGCCTGAAATGTGTATCTCCTCTAGTGCAGAATGATGTCGTCGATAGTGCAGGCAATGTCAGTCGGGACGCATATTGGACGCAATTTTGAATAGAACGAAAATTGAAAAGTGTTTTTTAAAATTGGCTGATGATATGAGTGATGTTACTTCATAAGACAGCTTGTTCTTGTCGTCTATTTCTATGAAGGTCATCAAATTGAAAAAAAAGTTTTTTTTTGTGTTTTTTTCAAGACTGTGAATGACTTGACTGGTCTTGCATAGGTCTTGCAACGGGGA
This sequence comes from Artemia sp. Qi Xiang Cuo, assembly GCF_049724085.1. Classification (NCBI taxonomy): domain Eukaryota; kingdom Metazoa; phylum Arthropoda; class Branchiopoda; order Anostraca; family Artemiidae; genus Artemia; species Artemia sp. Qi Xiang Cuo. The sequence goes on along the minus strand of NC_142797.1, from coordinate 28,174,701 downwards.
TTATTATACTCTGTTTAGAGTTTCGGTTAGACATGAAAATTTTGTCGGAATTGGCTTTGATGGAGGTAGTAGCATGTCCGGCTAGTACAAGGGCACTCAAGCAGATATAAAAAAACAGTATCGATTTATCAATTACACACATTGTGCTTTGCATTGCTTAAACCTTCCCCTGGTGAAGACCTTTAGGTTGGACTTAATTCAAATTCTATATGGATACTTATAAGAAGTTGTGTTGTTCTTTTTTTCCTATTCCCAAAAACGAACTGAGTCACTAACTTCTGCTCTGGCGCATAGGAAAAAGGAAAACCACTTTCACTTTTGTAGCATATTGTGAGTTGAAAGGTATGATAGTAGCATATTTTTACTTTTCTAGAGCTTTTCCGTGCCGTTGTTCTTTGTGAGCAACCAGTCCAATTCAGGTCTAATGGCAAAAGCCAACTACTTTGTTGCAGCAATTATCTTGTTCAGCTTTTTTCCCCTCTGATTCTCGTGAAAAAGGGTGTCCGTTTCTCTGCCAAAGGAAATTTGCATCTACCTAATTACTGTGAACATAAAGATCTATGAAATTCTGTATTAAAATAGCTAGTGGAAGCAGATTTTCCTTCTTTTTATGGAAAAGCAGTCCAGACAGGTGAAAGTGTTGAGGAAACCGCATGAATACTAAGACGCTTACGTCGGGGATTCTTCTCTTCAGAAACATCTTTTTTTTAGAAAGACTTGGTCTTTTACCCATATCTCGAGCAGCTATGTGAAGAACTCGATATGAGATTTCTGAACCCTCGAGCTACAGTATTTCATATCCAACTTCTGTTCCTGCGTTTTATTTGTTGGTGCAGTATTAGCCGACGCCTGACGAAGCGTTATATTACTTGCTGGTAAATTTATGGACTTGCGGTAGCTTTTAACTGGTGCCAGCCCCCCGAACGGAAATCCTAAATACGCAACTGTCTAAAGGCACTCTTCTTCTGGTGGCGAAAATGGAGCCAATGTTCTTGAGCAAGTGATGCCTAAATGCAAAAAGTAAAAGTCAGAGAACTATGATCTTTCACCAAAGAAGTAAGAATTTGAGGGTTTTGTGACAGGGACATTGGCCTTTCATTTGTGTAGCAGCTATCATTGCTCTATAAATTGCTTGAACGTATGGCAATGGTTTGGGACATAGATAAATACCAGGAGAAAGAGTGGATAGCCTAGACAATCATCGCTCATTCTTCAGAACTATCGCTCAGTGCAATCCAGGGTAAATAAAAGGTTACTAAAACCTACTAAAAACTGACTTTTACGTTCCAATTGATGTTTTCGTAATAGTTGGAACAACAAATAAGTAAATTTGATCTGTTTTTGTAGTTGCTTTTACTAAACGCCCTCAGATAAAGCAGAAAAATTCTCAGATATAGATGATATAACAAGGTCTATGGCTTTAAACCTTGAACCAGCGTGAATTAAATATTCAATGCTCTTATGGAAGATTATATGTAAATAGTACATTTGGGTTATGCACTGAGAATAAGGGAGGATTTGCACAGTCTTTAATAAAGGGTAGAACTTTTACATCTGGTCATTGACGAATGATCTAAAACAATGTGCCCGAGGCCAACACAGCTACGCATACTCCTCATCCATCTCAGTCTATTCAAAGCCTTCTTCTTTACACAGTTCCATTTTCCATTAAATCCTTCCTTCCGACCTCTTCCTGCCAGATTCAGGGACGACCTGTTTTTCCCTAAGCTATAGGTGGTTGGCAAAAAAAGACGATCTTTGGCAATCTTTCATTTAGAGCGCAGCCTAGCCATCTCAATCTTTCTCTCATTTTAGCACAAGAAAGTGGTACAGAACCACATTTTATAGCCTACTCTTTGAAATGCGGTCGATCAAACGGGAAACTAAAACAATCTGTAGACAATTCATCTAGAAAACATCCAATAAATCCTCTTCTGTCTTTCAGAGCACCCACGTATCAAAGCCATGCTTGGGAACTGCCATCATTGTACCTTCCAATATTCTAATCTTGGCTCGAAAACTTACCTTCCTATTTTTCCAAAAAAATTTCAACCATAAAAAAAACACCCTTTGCCTTGCACAAAATTTAGTGGACGTTCAATATAGAGAATTAAAACCAAATTTGTCTTTATTTTTTTCTCATTCTGATTAGGCAGTTTTATCAAAACTATAATTTAGAATAAACATAGAGTTGTATCGAGGGGCAGAGCTAATAAAGATTTAAATCAGAATTTCAATTTACTATGATTTAGTGAGCCTTTTAAAACCATACATAAGCAACTGCGTACACTAGATAAAACATGCCTTACCTTCATATCATTAATTGCTTGAAATAGAGTTTCTTCATTAAAAACTGATAGAGTAATGTTTGTATGTAAGTTCTTCATGCCAGAAAGAACCATTTCAATTGTACCCAGATGAAACAACCAAGCTGAATATATGACGTTCAGGCCTTTAGTTGGCTTTTTTGCTCTAGATGTATACAATCATTAATGAACTTCACACGCTTGCTGTACATGCAAAGAATATTTATACACGATGTAGCAGGAAAATCAAATAAAACTGATTCTTAAGCGACTTCTATGCATTTTATTTGAATTGTTTCTGTGTTTTTTTATCTATGCATCTTTTTAAACGATTGTTCTAGCTCAAGCACAATGGGGCTTAGGTTCCATTAATACGAAGTTTTCGGGCAAGGATAAAAAATAATTTGAAAATGCTCAAAATGACTTTTATGACTACAAAAAATCGAACATTTCTTAAGTCTAAAAATTGTTTTTAAAAAAATTTAAGGTTAAAGTTAATCCATTTTCCCAAAAACACCTTTTTTTTATTTTCGTCATCAATTGGAAAAAAAGCTTTTCTGTTTTTTTTTTAGCATAACTTCACTGAAATTTTGAGTCTAGGGATCAGAGCGCTTCTTAGGGTATGTGGTGCCCAGTGTAAAATTAATTACAGCGCCCCCTCCCAACTCAAATATAAGCAAAAATAGCCGAATCAAAGTGAAGTATTTGATCAAAGTTGTCAATCTTCCAACCGCAGCCCCCAAGCTACGACGCCTGGGACATCAGACCCAGAACCCCCCCCCCCTAGGAACAGTTCTGCTGAGGCTGCAAGGTAGTCTGGTGACGTAAGATTTGTCCTAAGAACCAAGCAAGAAATGATAACAGAATTTGGGATATGATACGAATTCCAATGATCATCCATAATTATAATCTCAAAAACGTAAAATCTAAAAGCTATTCGAAGCTCCAAAGTTTATTTATAACAGATTATCTTATTAAGAATCAGAGAAAAAACTGTCAGTAAAGGCATCGGTACAAGTTTTGGAGATAGGAGGCTTAGATCCCCATTTAGCTGATCCTTGGGAGAATCGGCATTTAAAAGAGATTTAAAGGTCTCATTGTAACTACTATGTAGTAAACTTGTTGAATTCAGCATTATAAGCCCTAGTCCTGTACAGAACATATTCACTTTAGGCCCCAGTGACAGATAGGTTGTGAATAATAATATTTTTATACAGGAAGGGATTGTGATATTGATTTTAAAAGGTATTCTTCATAGTCTAAATAAACAAAAAGTTAGTGCGTTGTCGCTAAAGCTTTTCCAGAGGATTAATACTGATTCTGCTCATAATTTTTTAAACAGTTCAACAGGGAAACAACAAGATTCCTCTTGACTAGAGCTTTTTACCTGCCCTTTATTACTATTAAAAGTTTGACCGAATAATTTGATTTTGAATTATTACTTTTTAATTGAAAAACAAAATGTACAATTTCATCCTCAGGTTTACAATCAGATAGCAAATGAAAAAGTTCCGATCAGTTTTAATCTCAGAAGCCATTATATTTAATAAAATGGTATGTCTTAACACTTACTGTTAAAAACTTATTTATTTTGCCGCCAGGGGCTAGTACTTTTAAGCCTGTTTCTTAGTATGAATTAATTAAACTGAATTTTGCTAACCCTAAAGCAAGTGAAATAAACGAGTAAAAAATAAACAACATACGGAGCATTAACAGAAATTTTTCTATCTAGCAATAACATACCCCATTGCGCAAATACATGAGCCAAGACTTTGATTGTGTAAATACATGAGCCAAGATATAAAAATACAAAAAAAAACGGAGTTTTAACAGAAATGATTATATCTAGCAAGAACATACCTCATTGTGTAAATACATGAGCCAAGACTTCGATTAGTATGACAGACTCCATTTAAAGCTGAACCAGTACCTGGCGCAAAAGGGACATAGATGATGTCGTCATATTCTTGCTTCACAGCTCCAGGATATGCTAAAAAAATAACTATATTTTGAATTTCTCTTGAAGTATGAAAACTTGGCTAAAATGTATGAATCAACAAAACGATGTTCAACATCTATAAGGGTAAGTGAGGATTTATTGGAGTTCATCTTTTCATAAATCAAAGAATTTCGACAATTGACACTAATCTTGTTTCATCAATCACAAAAAATTCTGTCGTAAAAAAAAACAAATTAACCTCCGGCTAGTAGTGGTTTTGTGCCTGAAAATGCTGGTTAAAATATAAATATTGAATAGACCTTTGGTCAAATTCTCAGGCCTAAGTTCTCTATCAACCCCTTCCGCTCTTCTCCTGTCTCTGAGTCCCCCCCCCACCCTGTAAGTAAACTGTAATGAATGAAAAAAAAATGAAAACAAAGTTTAACACCATAAGTAACCAGAATTCTTTACTTACTTACTTTTTTATTTAAATTACTTAAAAATACAAAAAAACATTAACCGACAACAAAAAGCAGAGCTCGTAAGTTTGGGTGTGTAAGTAATAGGACATATGCAAAACAAGAAATCTCGTCATAATGGAAGTAATAAAAGCAAAAATTAGCCAATAAACAATAACAACAAAAGACAAAGAAACAAGGAAGAAAAAGACAGGAAGGAAGAAAAGAAAAGAAATGCTGGGCAGGAGGGGCGTGGGAGGTCATCCCATCGTGGAGACAAAAACCAAACACTTAAAGAAAAATATCATACATTTTTAATGCTCCATCATCAATGGTGAATGAGCACACATTAAAAAACAATCTTTAATATTTTTGTCTTTAAACTCAGCTAAGATTTTTGTAAGATTTTTGTAATGGATCAACCTAAAAAATAGGTACCTGAGTGAAAACCTTGACCTTACGTATCATGAAAAAGGAATGCGGTACATTCCCGACCACTGATGAGCCGAACTAGGAAGCAAAATCAGCAGAGATTTATTGTAGAAATAATTATTAGGATTTTGAATTTGAAAATGCCACAAGGAAGTATTTACATCTCGTATTTGTTTTAAATCCGACAAATTTAGACAAAAGAACGTCGTTTTTGTTTCACAAACATTTTCAAGTTCTGATGATCTACCCAGATCATCCTGATCATCCCCTGATCCCCTGATATGTATATGAATATATAAATATTCTTACTGACCTATTTTGTAGTACCTATAATAGTTTCAAATGCGTACAAGAGATATTAAGATAAACAATTGAACAACAAATATGAGGCAATTAAAGAGTGGTCAATTATTTTTTAAATGGAAAACGGAAAAATATTAAAAAAAATGGAAAATGGAAAATGGAAAAGGGATCAAGAAATACTCTTAAATAACGATATGATTGTAACCTACTAATTTGATTCTCACTAACCTGGAGCTCCTGACAAGAAATTAATTGAGTGACGCGTTTTGAACGACGAAAAACCATAATTTAAGTTTAAGTAAAATTTGGTGCTAAATTATTAGAAACAAACCATCGATTAACTGAAGTAACAGTTATAATCAAGTTTTCAACTAATGTAGATGAATCCCTCGCTTTAACAGATTAATTAAAAAAAAACTTTCCGAACAATTAGTTTTTCAAAGAAAAGTAAAGGCCATTTTAAGTTAAGCTCAGGAGATACAAATACCTGTTAAAATTCAAACTTAAAACGACCAGAAATTACTATTAAAGAATAAATGAAACCCAAAACGAACAGAAATTAAATAAACAATCATAGCAAAAAACGTACAACAAGAAATAATATAAATGAATAAATAGATCTTAAAGCGAGTAATGCTTAGATTGAATATGAAAATCAAGCTTAAAACGAAAACAAATATTTTTCTATAAAAGTATAAATGAAACTTAAAACGAACAGAAATTAAATAACAATCAATGCAAACAAACGTACGATATATATTAATGTAAATGAATAAATAAATCTTGAAACGAGTGAAACTTAAATTGAATATGCAAATCAAGTTTGAATCGAATAAAAATAACTACAAACAAGAGTTTGGTTATCGCCTCACTGCAGAAGCCTAAAACCTACTGCGTCATTGGCGCTTTACTGAAAACAATTCTTTCATTAAAGAAGATTTTAGGGAATAAATATATGTATATGTAATTGACAATGCACATTTTTTTTTAGTAAACTCATTTGAATTTTTTTTTCAGTAAAATACAAATTATATTCTGGCTTTTAGAAAGCATAGGGGTTTTGAACCCTACTCATATTAATTTATGCTCGTTTTGAGTTTGACACTAATATTTATTTTAATATTTGTTCGTTTTGGGTTTCATTTATTTATTGATACTGATTTGGGGTAGTTGTATGCTTGGTAGATTATATGATAGTCAGAACACCAGGTGTTGAAAGTGTGAATCATACCACGACGGAATGGGGCTGCTACGAGAATTAGCCTACCCTCCACCCCCTAAATTGATCATGCGGATTCAAAAATACCAATGGCACTTCCTTGCGAGTAGTGGAACACTCCGAAAATTGACATTTTATTATATTTTGGTGTTTCATGCAAGAAAATGCATGTTCCACAAAGTTTGAGGTGCAGTTTTCCGCTCAAATAGAAATGCCTAGAAGCCATAGAATGTTTTCATAACAAACCAACACGATTAGTTAGAAAAAATGGCAGAGTTAAAAAAAATGGCAAAACTATATGAGTCTTGAACAGTCTTGGAAAGCATAAACAAAATCAAATTGAATATTAGATATATAATGATATTGATTGTTGAAAGATCCATCAGTTCAAGATATATTTTTCACTGTAATTTTATTTTCATTTTCAATGCTGTAAGAACTGGAAAATAATAAATTTGTAATATACGAGTAAATCGTTTTCAGTAAAGCACCAATGACGCAGAAGGCTTTAGGTTTTTACAGTTAAAGAAGGGGGCAGTATCCAAATTTTATTTGTAGTGAAACTATATTTGTCTTGACTAATCTTGAAAAGAAATAATAAATTAAATTGAATATTTGATGCATAATGATATTAATTGCTAAAAGCTCATCAGTTTAAAATTTTACTGTAATTTTAATATTCATTTTCAGTATTAAGTACGCAAGACAACATTTATAACATATTTCGTTTTCAGTAAAGTGCCAATGACGCGGTAGGTTCTATGCTTCTGCAGTGAGGAAACAGCTAAACTCTTGTTTGTAGTTATTTTTCTTTGATTGAAGCTTGATTTGCATACTCAATTTAAGTCTTACTCGTTTTAAGATTTATTTATTCATTTAAATTAATAAATATTGTATGTTTGTTTGCATTGATTGTTATTTAATTTCTGTTCGTTTCAAGTTTCATTTATACTTTAATAGCAAAATATTGGTTTTCATTTTAAGTTTGATTTTCATATTCAATCTAAGCATTATTCTCATTAATATCTATTTATTCATTTATATTATTACTTGTTGTATGTTTTTTGCTATTATTGTTTATTTGATTTCTGTTCGTTTTGGGTTTCATTTATTCTTTAGTGGTTATTTCTGGTCGTTTTGTGTTTGAATTTTAACAGGTATGTGTATCTCCTGAGCTTAAGTTTAAAATGGCCTTTACTTTTCTTAGAAAAAATTATTTTTCGGAAAGTTTTCTTTAATTAATTTTTGTTTGTTTTTGATTGCAAAAAGTTTCAAGTTTTTATGGCATGGGGGGGTGCTTACTGTCCGATAAACGGTTCTAGAACTTTCAGTTTAATTTAAATGAGTCTTTTTTCAAAGTCAGTACGATTACCTCTTTGATACAAATCTTATACAAGAACGATATACAACGTGTAGAGCTAGTGGACAGAGATTGACAGCGGTGAATGGATTAAAAAATACCGCAAAACAGGAGGTTTAGACCTTTTCACTTACTGGTAGAAAGGAATCACGACTGTTTGGAATGGACCTTAATAGGAATTTGTGTGCCAAAGCAATTTTACCTCTATCTCAGAGTATGTATTTTAACCTTATAATTGGATAATTATAATAGATATCCTATGTGTTCTTCCCATAAAAAACCCCTTCCCATAAGATATAAACCCTCTTTAATAAGTTATTCCCCACGGTATAACTTACAATGCCTACCCTCGGGCCCTGGTGGGCTGTGTCGACACCAGAGTTTTTTGTTATCAAAACTTTGAACTATTTTAACAAAAGTCTATCTCAAAATTTTTATCTGATGCATTTAGGGCGGGGAGGAGGGGGGGGGTAGTCACCCTCCAATCTCTTTTGAATCTTAAAAGGTGAAAAAGAGCTTTCAATTTTCAGTCAAATGAGACCTCTCTAAAGTTTATACGAGCATCCCTTCCATAAGAAATAATGGGAAGGATTCGGAGAATCCTTAAATCACAACTCTTGCCCTGAGGGCTCTGGGGGGGTTATCATCCTCAAAGACCTAATTTCCAGAACTTAAAACTACGTTTAATAAAATGGCTGTCTCAAAATTTTGATTGGATGTGTTTGGGGGAATGGTGGGCGTGAGAGGGGGGTTAGTTGCCCTCAAATCACTTTCGACTATTAAAAAGTGCACTAGCCCTTTCAATGTCCAATCAAATGAGCCTTTTTTAAAGTTTCTACGACACCGCTTTCTATAATAACCTTATATGCCCCCAGAGCATAACTTAAAACCCTTGCCCTGAGGGTTGTGGGGGATTGTCCTCCTCAAAAATATATTTTCTATGTGGAAATCAACTATGCTGAACGAAATGACAATCTCAAAATTTTGATTGGATATGTTTGGGGGAATGATGGGCGGGGTGGGGGGGTGTTAGTTGCCCTCCAATCACTTTCGACAATTAAAAAGGGCACTATCCCTTTGAATTTCTGATCAAATGAGCCTGTTTTGAAGTTTCTACGACAACACCTTCTATAAGAACCTTATATGCCCCCAGGTCATATCTTAAAACCCTTGCCCTGAAGGTTCTGGGGGAGTGTCCTCCTCAAAAGCATATTTTCTATCTGGAAATCAACTACGTTGAAGAAAATGGCTATCTCATAATTTTGATTGGCTGTGTTTGGGGAAATGATGGACGTGGGGGGGGGGGCTAGTTACACTCCAATCACTTTCGACTATTAAAAAGGGCACTAGCCCTTTAATTTCCAATCGATTGAGCCTGTTTTAAAGTTTTTACGACAACACCTTCTATAAAAACCTTATATGCCCCCAGGGCATAACTTAAAACCCTTTCCCAGAGGGTTGTGGGGGAGTATCCTCCTCAAAAATATATTTTCTCTCTAGAAATTAACTACGCTGAACAAAATGGATATCTCAAAATTTTGATTGGGTGTGTTTGGGGGAAGGAGGGGCGTGGGAGGGGGGCTAGTTGCCCTCCAATCACTTTCGACTGTTAAAAAGGGCACTAGCCCTTTAATTTCCAATCGAATGAGCCTGTTTTGAAGTTTCTACGACAACTCCTTCTATAAAAACCTTATATACTCCCTGGCCATAACTTAAACCCCTTTTCTTAGGGGTTTTAGTGGGGAGTCCACATCAAAAATAAATTTTCTATTTGGAAATTATCTCGGCAGACCAAAATGATTATCCGAAAATTTTTATTGGATTTGTTTGGGGAAATGATGGGCGTGAGGGTAGGGGGGGGGGGCTAGTTACACTCCAATCACTTTTGACTATTAAAAAAGGGCACTAGCCTCTTTAATTTCCAATCGAATGAACCTGTTTTAAATTTTATACGACAACGCCTTCTATAAAAACCTTATATGCCCCCAGGGCATAACTTAAAACCCTTGCCCTGAGGGTTGTGGAGGAGTATCCTCCTCAAAAATATATTTTCTATCTGGAAATCAACTACGCTGAACAAAATGGCTATCTGAAAATTTTGATTGGATGTGATTGAGAAAATGATGGGCGTTGGGGGGGCTAGTTACACTCCAATCACTTTCGATTATTAAAAAGGGCACTATCACTTTAATTTCCAATCGAATGAGCCTGTTTCGAAGTTTTTACGACAACGCCTTCTATAAAACCTTATATGCCCCCAGGTCATATCTTAAAACCCTTGCCCTGAAGGTTTTGGGGGAGTGTCCTCCTCAAAAACATATTTTCTATCTGGAAATCAACTATGCTGAACACAATGGCTATCTGAAAATTTTGATTTGATGTGTTTGGGGAAATGATGGGCGTGAGGGTCGGGGGGGGGGCTAGTTACACTCCAATCACTTTTGACTATTAAAAAAGGGCACTAGCCTCTTTAATTTCCAATCGAATGAGCCTATTTTGAAGTTTCTACAACAACGCCTTCTCTAAAAACCTTATATGCCCCCAGTGCATAACTTAAAACCCTTGCCCTGAGAGTTGCGGGGGAGTATCCTCCTCAAAAATACATTTTCTATCTGGAAATCAACTATGCTGAACAAAATGGCTATCTAAAAATTTTGATTTGATGTGTTTGGGGAAATGATGGGCGTGAGGGAAGGGGGGGGGGCTAGTTACACTCCAATCACTTTTGACTATTAAAAAAGGGCACTAGCCTCTTTAATTTCCAATCGAATTAACATGTTTTAAAGTTTCTATCTCAAAAACGTCTGTGCGCAAATGCTATGCCCTCAGATCTTAACTCTCCACCCTTGCCTATAGTGCTGTAGGGGAGTGTTTTCCTCAAGTGCGGTTGTTCTATCAGGACAACAAAGAAACAGAACATAATATCTATCTCACCTTTGTTATTTGATATGTTTGGGAAAATGATGGGCGTAGAGGGGAGGGGGCGAGTTATACTCCATTCACTTTCGAATATTAAAAAGGGCACTATCCCTTTAATTTCCAATCGATTGAGCCTGTTTCGAAGTTTTTACGACAACGCCTTCTATAAAACCTTATATGCCCCCAGGTCATATCTTAAAACCCTTGCCCTGAAGGTTGTGGGGGATTATCCTCCTCAAAAATATATTTTATATCTGGAAATCAACTACGCTTAACAAAATGGCTATCTCAAAATTTTGATTGGATGTGTTTGGGGGAATGATGGGCGTGGGGGGGGGCTAGTTGCCCTCCAATCATATTCGACTATTAAAAAGGGCACTAGCTCTTTAATTTCCAATCGAATGAGCCTGTTTTGAAGTTTCTACGACAACGCCTTCTATAAAAAACCTTATATCCCCCCAGGTCATATCTTAAAACCCTTGCCCTGAAGGTTGTGGGGGAGTGTCCTCCTCAAAAACATATTTTCTATCTGGGAATCAACTACGCTGAACAAAATGGCTATCTCAAAATTTTGTTTGGATGTGTTTGGGGAAATGATCGGCGTGGGGGGGGGGGCTAGTTACACTCCGATAATTTTCGACTATTAAAAGGGTACTAGCCCTTTAATTTCCAACCAAATGAGCCTGTTTTGAAGTTTCTACGACACCGCATTCTATAAAAACCTTATATGCCCCCAGGGCATAACTTAAAACCCTTGCCCTGAGGGTTTCGGGGGAGTGTTCTCCTCAAAAATATATTATCTATCTGAAAATCAACTACGCTGAACAAAATGGCTATCTGAAAATTTGATTTGATGTGTTTGGGGAAATGATGGGGGGGGGGAGAGGGGGGCTAGTTACACTCCAATCGCTTTCGACTATTAAAAAGGGCACTAGCTCTTTAATTTCCAATCGAATGAGACTGTTTTGAAGTTTCTACGACAACGCCTTCTATAAAAACCTTATATGCCCCCAGGGCATAACTTAAACCCCTTGCCCGGAGGGTTGTGGGGGAGTATCCTCCTCAAAAATATATTTCTATCTGGAAATCAACTACGCTGAACAAAATGGCTATCTCAAAATTTTGATTGGATGTGTTTGGCGTGGGGGGGGGGGGGGGGTGCTAGTTGCCCTCCAATCATTTTCGACTATTAAAAAGCGCACTAGCTCTTTAATTTCCAATCGAATGAGCCTGTTTTGAAGTTTTTAAGACAACGCCTTCTATAAAAAACCTTATATGCCCCCAGGGCATATCTTAAAACCCTTGCCCTGAAGGTTGTGGGGGAGTGTCCTCCTCAAAAACATATTTTCTATCTGGAAATCAACTACGCTGAACAAAATAGCTATCTCAAAATTTTGATTGGATGTGTTTGGGGAAATGATCGGCGTGGGGGGGGGGGGCTAGTTACACTCCGATCACTTTCGACTATTAAAAGGGTACTAGCCCTTTAATTTCCAACCAAATGAGCTTGTTTTGAAGTTTCTACGACACCGCCTTCTATAAAAACCTTATATGCCCCCAGGGCATAACTTAAAACCCTTGCCCTGAGGGTTTCGGGGGAGTGTTCTCCTCAAAAATATATTATCTATCTGAAAATCAACTACGCTGAACAAAATGGCTATCTGAAAATTTGATTTTATGTGTTTGGGGAAATGATGGGTGAGGGGAGAGGGGGGCGAGTTACACTCAAATCACTTTTGACTATTAAATAGGACACTAGCTCTTTGATTTTCAATCGAATGCGCCTGTTTTGAAGTTTCTACGACAACGCCTACGATAAAAACCTTATATGCCCTCATGACATAATTTTCAACCCATGCCCGGAAGGTTCTGGGGGAGTATCTTCCTCAAAAACATATTTTCTATCTGCAAAACAACTACGCTGAACAAAATTGCTATCTCAAAATTTTGATTGGATGTGTTTCGGGTGGGGGGGGGGGGGTGCTAGTTGCCCTCCAATCATTTTCGACTATTAAAAAGCGCACAAGAACTCTCGATTTCCAATTGAATGAGCCCCCTTTGAAGCTTCTACGACGACCCTTGCCATATGAAGTGCCTCTGGGAAAAAAAATAATAAATAATAATAAAACATTGGAGCCGTATGGCCTTTACTATAGGCAACGCTACAGTGTTGCCTCTGATATAGCTGTGTCATCTGCCAATAGGGTAGTAAGACTAGTATTCTTTTGCAAACTTTTCGTAAGATCATTAATATAAATTAAAAATAAAAGCGAACCTAATGCTGAACCTTGAGGGACACCAATATTATTAAGGTTTTTAAACAATAATAAATACATACAATTAGGCAAATAAATAGACAAGAAGGCAAATAAACAGTAAATAAATACAAACAAATAGGCTCATTAAAACAACATTAAACATTTCAGACTATTATATTTTAATTAATATCAACAGAGCGCTCCAACTATCAAACGTTATAATTTTATGCCACTGAATATTCAACTTTTAAACTATGGTGTGCTTCTCCTCGGGCTCTCAAAAAGTAATCAATCTTTGGTATATAATCACTAAATGAGTATTTTGTAGTCGAACCGCTAAGTCTTTTCACAAATAAATATGCCTGAATGTCCTTGCATATCCATGCACCAGTAGTACTGGGTAGCCTACCCAGATACAAGCGCCATGTACCCCCTTCGATCCGTGGTACCGGTACTTGTTTTAAAGACCAATACGAATGGGGATTCCCTCAACGCTGAAATCAACATAACCAAATTCATAGATGGTGTTATTGTTAACTATAGTTATAGATGGTGATATGTTATCGTTTCCAACGATATATATTTTTTTAGCTTCTAAGCAGTTTTCCATTGATTTTATGAAATTTATATCTGATGTATGAATCGAACGTCAGACCCATTATTTTCAATGGTAAAAGAACGACATGTTACTTGATTCAGCTTACAAGTCATTGATTATGATATGTTCCTAGAAATACATTCTAGGCAATCAATGTATTGTTTCTGGGATGCTAGCCAACTGATGTTAAGCGTCACAATTTCGTAACAAGTTGATTGCACAATTGATTGCTTGATTAAAGTTGGATATATGGTAAATGCAATCAGTGATTTGTTTCCGGGCACCTTTTTTGACATCTCTGTGTGAATTTGCATACCACAGAGATTTGAGATAATCACTGGACAGACATATTCTTTTGATGGTTAATGAAACTTATTTTGATCACCAAAACTGTAATGACTACAACCAGCCAGGTATCTTTTTTGTAACGTAATGGCCCTGAGCACATCAATCTTTCATTACCGGAGCTGGCACATGAGTTTGGGTCCCCAGGTTTCCCTCCAGAGCCCCAAGTTCCCTCTGGGTCTCTTGCTCCCATCAGAGCCCAAATGACCCCTATCACCCACCAACTTTTTGCCCTCCCCCCAAACCATTTTTTACTTAGACTTTTCAACTTTTTACCATGTCTGAAAATCATATTAAGTATACTTATAACAAAAAAATCACTTGTGATATTTTAAAAATACAAAATTAAGATGAAATAAATATGTCAGTCGTGATTTTTTGTATTAGAAAAATATTGTTCATAGTGATATTTTTTGAATAAAATTTTTGAACTTGAGATTTTTTGTTTTTTTTTTACTTCGAATTTTTTTTTCTATGTGACCGCCTTCGTAGTACTCTGTGGTTGGTCATCGACAGTGGATGATTTATTGTATGTTTTGATGAATATTAATTGTGCACTGGAAGGATAAACCATTACATCATATTAAAAACAGTGAAAATGAAATATTCAAAGAATGCGTGTTCACATGATAAAGTTATCGTTGCGTTGAATGCTGACAAAAATAAATATTTGAACTATGAAACAAGCAATAATGAGGATTTTATTGGAAATGTATGCGTGCACTGTCATGACAGTGAGAGATTAAATTTCTTTGGATTACCGAAAAGATCCAACTCCTGTGATGGTGGATTTGTGAGAGTAAGATTTTCAAAGATGATTGTACTCAAAGAGAATGCCAACAAAAAGCTATTATTTAATGACGAAGGCCAGCTTCTTGCTACTGCTGGTAGTAACACGTTACCCGCTGATAGATCCTATTACCGTGTTTGTGGTATTAGTATTCAAATGAAAGCAAAGGGAAAAAGAAAGGCCTACTGCTGCACCAATATCATAAGCCATATCTTATCTTTGTGCCAAAACTACAATCTATGTAAAAATAATGCGGTAATAAGCAATGAAGTCAAAAATAAAATAAAACCGGCATGGGCAGACAATCATAGGCAGCGCGCTAGCGCTGCTTAAGTAAAGAACGATGTGGGCACATTGTGTTTTTTTTCAGCCGGGAAATTCGTATCAAAGGAGTTGTCGTAGAAACTTCGAAAAGGGCTCATTCGATTAGAAATTGGAGTGGCTAGTGCCCTTTTTAATAGTCGAAAGTGATTGGAGGGCAACTCCCCCTCCCCCACCCACGCCCATCATTCCCCCAAAAACCTCCAATCAAGATTTTGATATAGCGATTTAATTCAGAGTAGTTGTTTTCCAGATATAAAATATTTTTTTGAGGAGGAGAATCACCCACAACCCTCGGGGCAAGGGTTTTAAGTTATGCCCTGAGGGCATATAAGAACGATGTTGGCACAATATACCATGCATTATTTTTTCCTTTAGAGCAGGGCACTTCATATGGAAGGGGTCACCGTATAAACTTCAAAAGAAGCTCATTCGATCGGAGTGATCGGAGGGCAACTATCCCCCCCCCCGCCCATCATTCCCCCAAACACATCCAATCAAAATATTGAGATAGCGATTTTGTTAAGCGTAGTTGATTTCCAGACAGAAAATATGTTTTGAGGAGGACACTCCCCCAAAACCCTCAGGGCAAGGGTTTTAAGTTATGCCCTGGGGGCATCTAAGGGTTTTATAGAAGGCGTTGTCATAAAAACTTTAAAACAGACTCATTCAATCGGAAATTTGAAGGGCTAGTAGTTGAAAGTGATTGGAGGGCAACTAGCCCCCCCCCCCCCACGCCCATTATTCCCCCAAACACATCCAATCAAAATTTTTAAATAGTAATTTATTTCAGCGTAGTTGATTTCCAGGTAGAAAATATATTTTTGAGGAGGACACTCCCCTACAACCCTCAGGGCAAGGGTTGTAAGTTATGCCCTGGGGGCATATAAGGTTTTAATAGAAATCTTTGTCGTAGAACTTCAAAAAAGACTCATTCGATTGGAAATTCAAAGGGTTAGTGCCCTTTTTAATAGTCGAAAGTGATTGGAGGGAAACTAGCCCCCCCCCAGGGCCATCATATCCCCAAACACATCCAATCAAAATTTTGAGATAGCCATTTTGTTCAGCGTAGTTGATTTCCAGATAGAAAATATGTTTTTGAGGAGGACAATCCTCCACAACCGTTGGGGCAAGGGTTTTAAGTTATGCCCTGGGGGCATATGAGGTTTTTATAGAAGGCGTTGTCGTAGAAACTTCAAAACAGGCTCGTTACATTGGAAATTCAAAGGGCTAGTGCCATTTTTAATCTTCGAAAGTTATTGGTGGGCAAATAGCCCCCCCCCCCCCCACACGCCCATCATTCCTCAAATCACATCTAATCAAAATTTTGAGATAACTATTTTGTTCAGCGTAGTTGATCTCCAGATAGAAAATATATTTTTGAGGAGGATACTCCCTCACAGCCCTCAGGGAAAGGGTTTTAAGTTATGCCCTGGGGGAATATAAGGCTTTTATAAGGGCGTTGTCGTAGAAACTTCAAAAAAGCTCATTCGATTGGAAACTCAAAGGGCTAGTGCCCTTTTTCATAATCGAAAGTGATTGGAGGGCAGCTAGCCCCCCCCCCCCCCACGCCGATCATTCTCCCAAACACATCTAATAAAAGTTTTGAGATAGCCATTTTGTTCAGCATAGTTGATTTCCAGATAGAAAATAAGTTTTTGAGGAGATCATTCCCCCACAACCCTCAGGGCAAGGGTTACAAGTCATACCCTGGGGGCATATAAGGTTTTATTGAAATCTTTGTCGTAGAAAGTTGAAAAAGGGCTCATTCTATTTGAAATTCAAAGGGCTAGTACCTTTTTTAATAGTCGAAAGTGATTAGTGATATTTTTTGTTGTTGCTGTTGTTTAGACCAGGGCACTTCGTATTGAAGTAGTCGTCGTGGGAACTTCGAAAGCGGCTCATTCGATTGATAATAGAAAGGAATGATGCCCTTGGAGGGTAACTAATCCCCTTAGACTCCCACCCTACCACGCCAACACTCCCATTTGCACATTATTTTTAAAAGCAAAATGTTGCCTTAAGATTAAATCAAGATGCATTGTGATAATGCTAATTCCCAATAAGGCATCTCAGCAGTATCTCAAGAACGACTGAAGGTATTATGTTCAAACTTTTGGGCTAATTCTGCTCTTCAGATTTAACCAAATCAAAATAACGTAAGTGTATCCAAGCTATCAAAGAAAGTAAACAGATTTTTTCCCGAATGGTATGAAGTTTTCCATTTCAGGTCAACTAGAGGAGGTATGAAACTAAATTAAACAGTATTATTTGTGTCCAGATTTTTACAAGGGTGTATGCTGTTAAAAAATTGCTGAAAATTTTTCTCCAGCACACAAATAGCAGGCCAAACTATAAAGTCTTAAAAAACGAAAAGATTTAAAGTGTTATTTTCTTTTTCCCTAAAAAGACTATGTCAATATAAAACGAACAGAAATTAATTAAAAAAAACTTTTTCCACGAAATAATTTTCTCAAAGAAAAGTAAAGAACTCCATTAAACAAAAAATGAGCCAAAATCAAATCAAATAATCTACCAAGCGTGAAACTACCACAAATCAGCATCGATAAATAAATGAAACCGGAAACGAACAGAAATTACAATAAATAACCGAGTCAAACTCAAAGCGGGCAGAAATTAACATAAGTTGGGCGAAAAACCTGGATGCCTTCCCAAGGCCAGAACAAAATTTGCACTTTACTGAAAAAAAATCTTAATGGTTTTACTTTTATAACCTTAATAAATCAAATAATACTAACATTTTTATTAACAAATATCAGCATATGTGTATTAAACTGACATTTCAAATTCGTTTGCATTTTTTCAGTAAAGTGCAAATTATGTTCTGGCCTTGGGAAGACATAGGGGTTTTGCGCCCAACTTATGTTAATTTCTGCTCGTTCTGTGTTTGACTCGGTTATTTATTGTGATTTCTGTTCGTTTTTGGTTTCATTTATTTATTAGTACATTATTTTTCATTATTTTTGCTCATTTTCTTGTTTCATGGAGTTCTTTACTTTTCTTTGAAGAACTTATTTTGTGGGAAAAGTTTTTTTAATTAATATAACAAAAGAATATATGGGCATATTAATGAAAAACAGAACCTACAAACATAATTATTATCATCAATAGTTTACTAACAGATACAGTCAATGAGCCCAATAATACTAATTATGAAATATGTGATGAAGTTGTAGCTGAATTCATGTTAAAACTCGTGTGAGACCCCAAAATGGAATAAGAGCCATGTCAAGAAAAAAATATATGGAAATTTATTGAATGGATTCAAAGCATGCAGTTTTCTTACGGTGATATTCCACATGCCAATATTTTAATGAAAATATTTTATCCATTACTTTGTTAGGTTTCCATTAATTTAGGGTATGCTAATATGTCGAACGTTTAGAATGTTTATTAAAAACTCATAGGTGTAAGAGAAGGAATTTTCAGATACATAGGTGCTACTAGTGGGTAGTGCCAAATTGGGGACCCAAGCTCATGTACAAGCCCAGGTATTGGAAAACCAATGCGCTTAAGACTATTACATTACAAAAGGATACCTGGCCGGTTGTAATCATTACAATTGGGTGATCGAACCAAGTTTCATTAATCATTAAAGGAATATGTCTGTCCAGAAATTATCTCAAATCACTGTGGTATGCAAATTCGTGGAGTGATTCCAAAAAAGGTACCCAGAAACAAATCACTGATAACATTTACCATGTATCTAAATCTAGTTGAGGAATCGACTGCGCAATTAACTTTATACAATATTGCGATGCTTAACATCAGTTTGCTGGCGTCTCAGAAACAATATATTGATTTCATAAAATGTATTTCTAAGAACACAATACCATCAGTGACTTGTTGGCTCAATCGAGTAACATGTCTTTCTTTTATTAGAGGAAATATTGTGTCTCCCGCTCGATTCCTATATCAGATACACCAGATATCGTTGGAAAAGAAAATATGTCACCATCTACAACTTTAGTTAACAATAACGACATCTATTAATATAGTTATGTAGATGGTAGCGTTGGGGGAATCCCCTCTCTGTTTGGTGTTTTAAAAAAAGTGCAGGTAGCAGGGATCGAAAGGCACTTGTATCTGTTTATCCCATACTACTTGTATCATATCCGTGAACTTTGCTTAATTTATCACATTTCACCAATAACAGCTATCGTGTTTTACGAATTTCGGCTGGAACATCGTTACTAATAAACAAGTTGCAATTGTTTCAACGCAATGTTTTAACCTTTTGGATTGTTATAATTTTTTTCATAGCTAACTTATCCTCTTTTTCTATCCAGTGTCACCTTCAAAAACTTATGAAATCTTTATTTTTTCTCCTTAATTGATGATTGTACCGGTACATGTTTTTATTTGCAATTTGAGGCAAGACGTATCATTTTCATTTCAATTTTCAGTTCAGTATTATTCAGCAGATTATTTTTAGCGAATGGTCCTTACAGTTTATTGACCTTGCCGTAAGAGTTCCTAATTGAAATTTGATATTATCTAGTTTACTACCATTTATTTTATGCCATCGAAATTTGCTTAAGGTCTGTAACTAGTATTGATAATTCTGGTTCAAGCTAAAGCTATCCTCTGTGGTGTCTAATGTACTACTCATACCTTATTGTCAAGGGTTTTTCCTTTTATGTCCCATTATCATTAAGTTAGATTCAGTTAGATTAGGTTAGCAAAAGCGGGCCTCCTAACCTAACTTAAATGAATGTAACTTAAAGGCAGTTAACTACCCTAACCTAAATGAATCTAACTTAAAGGCAGTTAACTTAATGTAACCTAACCGGTCCACTTATGCTGCCATCTATAACTATAGTGGAATCAATGACAACAATTGGGTTGTAATTCAGAGTCATGTGTCTCTGGATTCGAAAAAATCCAAGGAGGAGTTGAATGTTGGCTGCCGGTGCCCGGTGGTAGGTTATTTGGCCCAATATTTACACGTCCTGATCGTGTAATCTCGCGCGATTTGTTTTGGTTCTGAGAGAGTCTTATAATTCAGCAAAAACAGCCTTTGTAGGTCAATGGCACTTGGCTCTGAATTTTTTCCTGAATTTTTTCCAGACAAGAGAAAAAATGTTAAACTTCAATTCTGAATTTTTACAAAGAAGAGAAAACAGTTACACATCAGTTCTGAAATCCCTCAAAGAATAAAAAAGTTCCACTTTAGTTCTGAATTTTCTCAAAAAAGAGAGGAAAAGTTCAAGTTCTTTTCTAAATTTTTCTATGAAAGATTAATGTCAAACTTCCATTTTGAATTTTCTCTAATTAGAGAAAATGTAACATTTTGATTCTGAATTTTGTCATAGAAAGGAAAAAAGATCAAGTTCTGTTCTGGATTTTGTTTTTCCGAAGAAGAGAAAAGTTATAGCATCAAATACAGCTCATCAAAGAATTTAAGTGTGAAAGTTTCACGCGCCTAGTAGAATTTATTGGTTTTTCGATGAAAATATGTAAAAATGGAAAATTAAACGGGGTAAAATTGATGAGTGTTAGGTAGTAGTCAAAGAATTTCATAATCTTATGAAGACTCAGGGAAAAATCTTAGAAAATCATTGGTTATTCACTGTATCAGAGAAAAATCCTCAACAATTTTGCTTATAATCTAAATTTTGTTTTCTATTAAAGCGAGACTGATTTTTTTTAAGGGGGAAACACTCCCAAAGGTTGTAACGGGTTTAGATAAAAGTTACAGCATCAAATATAGAACATCAAAGAATCGTAGTGTTGACTTTGCACGCACCTATCCACAAGAAATGTAGAATTTGTTGCTTTTTCGATGAAAATATGTAAAAAAAAAAAATGGAAAATTCAACGTGGTAAGATTGGTGAATGTGTGCTAGTATTCAGAGAACTTTACAATTTCGTGAAGATTCAGGAGGAAAAGTCTTAGAAAATCTTGGTTATTCCCAAAAATAAACGATGCATTTTCATTAATAGCTCTTCAGAAATAGCTCTTAATATGGCTTAAATTTACCTCAATTAACAACCCCCCTCCCCTCTGGAGTTGCCCGCTAGGAACTCCCCCCTCTTTCTTTAATTTCACATGTTTTTGTTTATATTTTACCCCTTTCTATGCATTTTCATCCTCTATTTTTCCATTTGAGTAGTCTAAAAAAATACTGTATTTGTTTAAAGGCTCTCTAAAATACCTTAATAGAGCCTAAAAGCTTTGCTCTAATATCATCCCCCCTCCTCTCGAATTTCTTGATTGGGCCCATACCTTTCTTAAATTTACGCATTTTTTCTATTTATATTTTATACTATGTCAGGTATTTTCACGTTTTCTTAGGTTTGTCGTGTTTTTAAGTGCCTTTTCTGTGATTTCGGAGTTTTATATAGAATAGAATAGAGTAGAATAGAATATGATTTATTGGCTAAAATAGCACAAAAGCTAGCATAAGCACGTCAGAATTACCATAACAAAACAAATGTTATGTGATAAACATAAAACAAAAAATTGAATCAATAATAAAACAGATGTCAGGGGAAAAGTTATATCAATTATTAAAATAGGAAACAAAATAGGGGATTTTATCATAGGGGATTATAGCGCTTTTTATTAATACATTTTGTATTTACAAAAGCCTGTGTCTTTTTAGATTCCTTGTTTAGGATAAATCTAAGGGTAATGTAGGTTTTTCTACTACTAGAGCAAGATTGCATCATCCTTATTAAATCTGATAATTTTAAAAACAGGTTGTCGTGGAAAGAGGACATGTCTTTAAAATCCGAGGGAAATCTCCCAAAAATATGAACATTGTCGTAACACCTGGTCACGAAAACAGAGCATGCGCTTGAAACTGGGATGTGTTTAAAATCCTATGGGAATGTAGCACCTGTGTTTTGGAAACCCTATGCGAATCTGCCACCTGAGTTCCTGCTAATACTAAAGCAAGATTACGTCATCCATATTAAATAGTCGTAACACCTGGTCATGGAAACAGGGCATGTTGTGGGAACCTGGGGGTGTGTCGTGTGACGTCATGGAAGTCCTGGGGTCGGTCGAAAGCAAGATCTTCTAGAAATCCAATGGGGATCTTGTCACCTGTGTCATGGAAATCCTATGGTAATCTTGGCATCTGTGTCATGAAAACCAGCGTGTCTTCCAGGAATGCAATGCTCAATAGAACACAATACGTGCCCTGTCTGGATACCTGCCACAATACCTGCCCTGACACAATACCCTGCCTGTTCTGTCTTTCATTACGTAAGATGTGCGCTGTCATTACGCAAGATTTGTGTTGTCATTTCGTAAGACCTACTTGCGTGCCATGCTGAGTTACAAGTGGAGATTCCCCAGTGGTTCCTGAAGTCTAGCTTGTCGTGCGCGATTGCGTCAACTCCATTTATATCTGACCATTTAAAATCAGGGCACCTTTAAAATCCTGAGTGTTGTGGGAATCTTGCCACTTGTGTTCCTTCTAATACTGAAACAAGATGGCATCGTACATATTACACCTGACCTGTTAAAATGCAAGGGTGTTTCGTGTGACGTAGGACATGCTGGCTCCCATGGAAACCTATGGGAATCATGCCAACTGTGTTTTTGAAACAGGGCATGTTGTAAAAACAGGGTATGTTGTAAAAACAGGGCATGTTGTAGACATCCAATGGGAATCTGCTAGGGATGTCGTGACGTAACAGGTCATGTCCTGTAGAAATCCTGGGAGGGCTGTCGTAGAACAAATTATGCCCCTACTACTCGCTTTGCTTTACCACTTTCAACATCTTCACTGCTCCCACCGTCTTTAGTAATCCTAATAACAAGGTAAGTGAAGCTGTCCACCTGATCAATCCTCTTATTACTCAACGTCACCTTTTCATCTTCACTTATTCCTAGCCTTAGTGACTTAGTCTTCTTAACATTTATTTTCAAGCCTATTCTAGCAAGTTCAACTCGCAAAATCTCTAAGAGTTCATTTATTTTGCTCACACTTTCATCTAGGATGCTTAAATCATCTGCACAATCTAAGTCCAGGAGGGTTTTTCCTCCCCATTTGATTCCATGGTCTCCCATTACCTTTCCTGAGCTTCTTTAGACAAAATTCAAGAAAACGATTCATATAAAGGGGGATAGAACACGACCCTGCTTGACTCCTGATTTAATACGAAACCAGCTGCTAGCTTCATTTCCTACCTTAACTGCACCAGTGTTATTCTCGTACATAACACTAATCATTGTATTTATCTGGTATACCGTACAAGGATAAGACCTTTGGTAAAGCTCTTCTGTCAACAGAATCAAAGGCTTGCTCATAATCTATAAAAGTGAAGACCAAAGATGTTTCATAACTCAGGCACGTCTCAATTATTAACCAAAGAGTGAAAATTTGTTCAATACATCCTTTAACTTTTTTAAAACCGCAATGTTCTTCCTTTAAAACTTTATCTAGAGCATATCTCAGTCTAAAAACTATCATATTAATAAGTAATTTGCTACTTACACTACACAGATCAGACTAATGCTTCGATAATTACCGCAGTCATTCTTATCATCTTTTTTATACAATGGTTCAATTAAGGTCTTCCTAAAATTGCTAGGTACTTTCCTGTTTTCAAAAATCATATTCGCAATTTTCAGTAACTTATTTCTGACTTCAGACCCACCATATTTAAGAAACTCATTTGCCACACTATTATCACCTGGAGCCTTATTATGTTTTAATCTTTTTAGTAGTGTCGCTAATTCTTCCTCACAAACCAAATATTCTTCATATCCAAGGTATCACAAACTTTTTCATTTTCCTCTATATCATTTCCTGCAACTCTATCTCGGGTTAGTATATTCTCAAAATATTCTGCCCATCTCTCTGTAACTCTTTCCTTATCACTAATTGTGGCACGTTCTTATCTTTTAATTGGGACAAGTCCAAGATTGACAACTCCCTCTCAATTATTATGTACTAATAGACTTGATATATCCAACTATCCTTGAGATAATATTTTCGTATTAATTTACACACAGAGGTCTTAAATGGGTCTTACTCTGAGTAGGCTACTGAATAAACTGATCCTTAAGGGTATATCTTTTGATGGCAAAATATTGTGGCATAGAAATACCACAGAAAGCTTTTTACGCTATAAAAGTCCAATGTATTAATATTACAAAATAATTATAGTATTGTACTAGCTTTCTTTCTTTCAATTGTGTCCTCATGATTCTTCTTCTTCTTCAATTATAGGCTTCGGATGAATCCATTTAACCTTTTTCGTATTGTCTGATTATGTCAGGGGTGTCCTGGGAAATCAAATATAGAGATTAGACTATTATTATTCAATAATAGGCTTTATACATCATTGATGAAACCACCTATATTTAGGCAATTAAAGACAGCTCTGAACAATTCAGTATCATCAGTTGAAGAGTGTCTCCTTTGTGTTAGTTGGTCAATATTAGGGGTTAGCTTGAGGCGCTTGAATATAGCAGATAAAGTTAGCCATTCTTTTTTATGGTTGAGAGTTGCCACAGGGCAACCAAAAAGAACATGGTTGATGGTCTCATCATAGGTTTGACATAGGCGGCATGATTTTTAAAGATTTTTAAAGGCCGTCTAGTTCTTCACTAAAAGGGAATGGAAGGTACGATTACCAAAGTCACGCCATAACGTCTCTTATGTGGGTAATGGAACTTTTGTGTCGACAAATGACGCCTGAAACATCAAAGATGTAATAGCAACCATAATCAGGGCAAGGTTGGAAAGAAAGACCTCTTATAATATGGGACAGATATGGTACTTTGTGTTGTAATTATGTGTAATTCCGTAAAATTTTGGTGAAATTATACTGGCAAAGTCAAACTAAGTTTCTTTCGTTAACGAAAGATACAGGATTTATTATTTTGTCAACAACAGAGAAATCAGGAAGTCAAAAAGCAAAAGGTCATATAATTTTTGTTTCTTAAGCCCAAAGAAACTCAGAATTGACAAAAATTCTAAATCTTCTATGCACGGCAGTAGTAGGGCCTTACTACTTTCTAGGACAAGCCCTCGCCAGTTTCTAAGACATGCCCTCCCCTTTCCATTGAATTTCTACGGCATGCCCTCTGACGTCACGGAATCCCTTTTTCTAGGTGAAATTTCTGACCAGGCAAGATTATGCAGGTGCAGGCAAGATTCAGCATGTCTAACCAAGATTTCAAAGACACCCCTTTTTCCCTGTTACTAGGCAAAATCATGTCTAGACACGTTCCCAGGTTTTTGAACTCCCCGGCGCTGTTTTTCTAGGCACATCTCCTGCACCAGCAGTAGAATACCATATATTTAAAATATAAGATTCTTTCCTTCTAAAGATGATTCGGGCAGAAATTAAAAGTTCCCTAATTGAGTTCAAATACCGCTTCCAAGAGTCTAAATTCATAATCAGCAAAAAGAGAAATCGCACTTCTAGCTTCAGTCAGACAACGGTGCTAGTCGTTCGAATTTCGCTAAGATAATTGTAGCAAAAAAAATGCAATGCACAACATTTCTAAGGAAGTTTAAATGGCAAAAAAACTGTGTGAACTCCTGAATCATCTGAAAAATCTTAAAGAGATTATTGGACGAGGATTTGCGGCCTTGGGTCACTTGGTCCAATTGCAGGCAGTCCCTACAGCGCAGGACGAAAGAACTGCGTTTGGGAGTGGGGTAAATGTGTTTTTTAATTTTTAATTTTAAGTCAGACCTCAAACGATTAGTACCGCAAATAATCTCGGTCACCATTATTGTCATTGAAGTAACCCGTTGCTGTACAACTAAGCATGTAAGTTAAATAAATCTATTGTCTTTTTATATGTGTTTGTTTCGTTTATATGTCTGCGTCTAGTCCGATAGTAGGTAATTAATTCACAAGTCTCCAAGGTAAATACTCCCAAAGGAATCTGATGTCCAGATAGCCAGAAAAAAAAAGGTCACGCTTTTTCATCCCTACAAGCACCAAAATTTGTCATCGCCGCAGCTTAGAAAGAGTTTCTAACCCCTGCTAGCCTATAAGAATTCGTATCTCTTAAGCAAGATCTAATTGTGCCGCGGAAAAAAAGCTCTGAGAATTCAGTATTTCTAGTTCAATAATTTTTAATTCCTCGTAACTTTTAACGGATTAAATTAGATTAAATAATTCAAAGATATTCAATATCAGCATTAAAATACAATTTGATTATTATGTATATTAGACGAATTACGGCATCCGGTTCAAATATAAGAATTAAGAAATTGGGAAGTCAACCTATGCCATTCATATCTGACTTATTGAGAACGCCGGGTTTTGTTTTTGATTAATAAGAATACGTTTTATTCAAATACTAATTTTTCTATCACAACCCCTAACAAACATTTTTTTCAATATTTCTTCAATGGTACAACTGGTGTGTGTCGGATATTGGAGGAAAACTGCAAACTAGTTAGGCTATTTAAACTTTGCAATTTGAATTTGATTGTTGGGGGGATAGAGACATATAAATGAAGTGATTAGGCCTAGTGCCGCTATGCTACTACAGGGAAACCTCTCAGAATATCTCATATGAGATAATAGCCTCCCCCAAAATAGTCTAAGTAAAATTTTATTTTGATATAAACTGAACAAAATAATATGGACGATCTCAGTGAATTACTAATAGTGCAAAAGTTAGTCGCAAAAAATATAGAGATTG
The DNA here is from genome assembly GCF_049724085.1 of Artemia sp. Qi Xiang Cuo. NCBI lineage: Eukaryota > Metazoa > Arthropoda > Branchiopoda > Anostraca > Artemiidae > Artemia > Artemia sp. Qi Xiang Cuo. The sequence continues at coordinate 28,147,800 of NC_142797.1, read as the reverse complement.
CAAAATCTATCCCGGAATACAATGGTCAGTCAGATATTGACGAATTTAATATCCAATTGACCCAGTTTGTACAATTAACAAAAACAGACGTTGGAGCACTAAAAGACATTCTGCTTCTACGATTAAGAGACCAGGCCTTAACCTTTCTAAAACAGGTCGAGCATACCATAGGCAATAACGCCAACTTGCCAATAAATACGGTTGATGACTTATTAAAAGCATTCAAAGAGAGATTTATAGAAACCAGGTCTATAAATAAATTAAAACACGTAGTAGTAAGCTTTGATTTTTCCCAAAATATAAGGGAATATCTCGATAACATACGCCTTTCTGTAGAAGCAAAATACGGAAGTGGTTCCGGACACCTGTATTAAAATGTCAGGTTAAATTCATTTTTGCAAGGTATAGCTCTAGAGAAATATAGATTGTTAATATTTTAGAACATTCAGACGTTGTATATTGCCGTCTAAGAGTTGGAGTGACTAATCAAAGCTGATAAAATGATTGCTAATCATGATAGTGCACAAATGAATAGCCTAGGCGAATCAACGGAGAACCAAATCTTCAAGGCTGATCAAGCATTCCCCAATTTCTTTTCAAGGGATAACTCCCCAGTAGCACAAAGAAACAAAACGCCAGAACCCGCTAGGCAGAAAACAGTACGTTTTCAGCCCATTAACCCGATAATAATACGGTGCTATAACTGCAATCGTGTTGGCCACATAGCAAGAGAGTGCCACTACGTCACCAATCCCATACCAAGAAATGATGTCGGTAATACGCAAAATTACGGTAACCATTTGTTCAGAAGAACAAATTTTAGCACCGGTCGTGCAATAGACTATAGCCAGGGGGGATTGCGCCAATCAGTACCTTATAATGCGTACCAACCAAATCTGTATAACCCTCTCCCCAACAGGCAAATTAATTACCGGTTTGAAAACCCAAATACTCAACAAGGTCAATATAATGCGAGAATGCAATACAGAAATCATGAAAATTTGCCGATGAGAAATGAAAATTTTACAAGCCAACGGCACTGACAGTCAGCGCCAGCAAATGGCACTGACACGAGACATCCACGTTACCATAATAATACATGGTGAACACAGTCAGACATAAATCATTTAAACATGCCAACGGAACCTAAGACGTCTGAATACCTATTACAGGCACCGACAAATGAACTAAATTCTCAGGGAAACACTTCAGGCCCCTCAGAAACATAATTTGGACGCCGGGGGTGCCAGGAATATTTAATAGGTCCAAGACACTATTAGTGCCTTCTTGTAGTGATATTACTAACGAGTTACCTCTATTTAATGATTTTTGTGTAGAAAATGTTTAACTTACGGCCTTAGTTGACAGTGGAGCCACTGTAAACATCATAAACTCTTGCGTATTTAATATGTTGCATCTGCACATTAGGCGACAAAAGAACCCTAATAATCCCAATTTAACAATCGTTACGGGTCATAAATTAAATGTAAAAGGGTCAATTTGCCTAAACGTAAAAAGAGACAATAGAACCTTCATGACAAATTTTATTATATGTGACAATTTCCCATATGAAACTACTATAGGGGCAAATTTTCTAAGGTCTAATAGAATACTATTAGACGTAGCCAACGAGAAGCTTGTATACCCAGCCAAGGTAGGGGAAGAAATTTCGACCTTAAGAACTCGTGACAGAGGTTACGAAGATAACATAACAGTAAACAAAATTTCTAATGGTATAATGTCGAAGTATTTTGAACCTCATGTCTCGCAAAGACAGGGCATAATTGGAAATTCATTCAATTATCCTGAAAGATATCGCAGAAATGAAGTAAATATAAATAATAACAGTATTGAATCTGCGAAAATAAAAATAGGAAATATACAACAGTACAGGTCAAACGAAATTCAAAAAATAGCGGAATTATGGAAGAACATAATAAAACCCAACGTGACACCGCAAGATGCCGCAATGGCGCAGCATGGTTCCAGTATGAATCTAATAAACAATTAAAATGAAGACAAATATTACGGGTTTGCGATAAGGAAAACAAAAATCCCTCCCAAAACAATGCAAAAAATTCAAATATCACAAATGATCGAGCCAGTAATTAGCAAATCAGAAATATGTTTTGCGACACCGTCTGAAATACCCTAAAATCTGTCATGCGAGGACCAGATTATATCTTATGACAAAGGGGAAGGTTTTATTTGGGTAACCAATAACCATGAAAACGATACAATTACAATTAAAAAGGGGACTTGTTTAGTCCAAATCGAGGTTATAACGGAAAATGATTTAAATAAATGGGAAAATTCTAAAAGAAACCTAGTTAACGGCATTAAAACTTCAAATAACGAATATCCTTTGACTAAATCGCAATTTGTAAACAAATTTAAAATGGATCATATTACGTATATGTAACTGAATAAAAAATTATGTGAATTATTATGTAAATTTAAGGATGTATTTTCTGCATCTTAAGATTATATCGGGCTGTTTCCATTTTATGAAAATTAAATTTTAACGACCGGTAATCCCCTAGCAAAACAGCCATATCGTGTGCCATATAAGCACAAAGAGTGGTTAAAAAATAAAATCCATGAATTAGAAAGAAACGAAATTATACGCCCAAGTATAAGTCCGTATAGTGCACCAGTGATCCTAGTACCAAAAAAGAATGGAGATCTTAGACTCGTAGTAGATTATAGGGCTCTCAACAAACAAGTAGTTAGCGATAAATTTCCTTTACCAAGAATAGACGAAATTCTTGACGCAATTTCAAGCAAAAACAAAATTTTTACTTCTTTGAACCTTACCCAAGGCTACCAACAAGTGAAAATAGCCGAAAAGGATGTCCATAAAACTGCATTTTCAGCATCCGAATATGGATCGTATGAATACTTAAGGGTACCATTTGGGCTTAAAACAAGTTCAAGCGCGTTATGTAGACCCCTATTGCACCTGTTAAGAGGATTAAAGAATATAATTCATTTTGTTGATGATATTATATGCGTGGGGGAAAACACTGAGCAACACTTGGCAACTTTAGCTAAGGTGTTCGAGAATTTCAGGCTAGGCAATTTAAAATGCCGGCCTGAGAAACTAAATTCATTTCAATACAAAATTAAATTTTTAGGAGCAGTAGTTACCCAGGGAGAGATATCCCCAGACCCTGATAAAATAAAATATGTTGAAAACATCAAACCCCCCAGAACTCTGAAAGAATTAAGGGGAATTTTATGACTTACTGGCTACTTTAGAAAATTCGTACGCAATGATGCCAAAATTGTGAAACCCCTTACGGAATTAACCAAAGGAAACTCCCATAATGTTACTTGGTCCCAGGAAGCTCAAATTTCCCTAGACCGTCTCAAAAAGGCACTCACTTCTGTACCAATTTTATCACTCCCTGATTTCAAAAACGGAAAATTCATTGTTACCACTGATACTAGCTCAAAGGGCATAGGCGCTATCCTTTCGCAAACCATCCCAGTAGAAAACCCTAACCCTCTACAGGGAACACCTAAACAAATAGAAAAAGTTATATGCTATTCAAGTAAAACTTTATCAAAAGGCGAAAGTAGTTATTCCGCCACAAACTTAGAATTACTATCTATTATCTACCACTTGGACAAGTTTAGACATTATTTAATTGGTAGAAAATTTATACTACGATCAGACCATAAAAGCTTGCAGCACCTGCGCACATTTAAAAACCTCATCGGCATTTTAGATAGATGGATCATGAAAATTCAAGACCAAGATTATGCATTTGAACGTTTAAATGGAAAACAAAATGCAGATTGCGACTTTTTGAGTAGATATCCAGAAAACGGTCCGTCGGAAACTGAAGAAAATGAAGTTAATGCTATTAATGCTAAAAGCAAACATGGATGTAAGAAAAACAAAGTCAAAGACGCAGGAAAAGAAAATAAGATTAACTATTATCCCTTGTCTTTGGAAAATATAAAAAGAAAGCAAAAAAAGGACGAAATGTGTGTAGCACTAATTGATTATTTTGTGAATGATGAGGCGTTACCGGATAAATTCAAAACTCTTAGAAAAGAGATAGATAATTTTTACTACGACCTTCATGAAGAAATACTGTGTAGGATTGTGACTGCTGAGACAAATAGAAACCAAACCTCGATAATACCTGTATTACCACAAAACTTGATAGGGCCTGCATTTGAATATTTTCATTCGGATACAGGTGGACATTTATTAGTTATAAAAACGTTAAATAAATTACAACAATAATGGTACATGTAACCTTTGAATACATTTTATACGAAGAGCGTATTCCAATACAAGGCTGTCTCTTCGAGAGCCACCCCTCACGTCGACACAATCCCCACACGGGATGTACTCTAGACGCGCATTGCTCCTGTGAGCGTATAGAATGTAACCACGGCAGGACCACCGAGTATTTAACTCTTTCCAGCAGAGGCCATACTTGTATTCTTTCAGTTGTAGATCATTTTTCCGGATTTACTTTTGAAAACGCATTGAAAAATCAAGGTGCTTATGCCGCAAGTAGGGCACTATCAAAATTTTATTTAAATTGCTTAATTTCCAACAATATTGTTAGTTACATTGTGTTCAACTGTATCGCAATAGTTACAAAACATTTAATGAGTTTTCTGAACATAGATACAATTGTAACAGCACCGTACCGCCAACACGCCCATGGCACAATAGAAAACAGGCATAAATTATTTTCGAACGTTCTAAGTATTTATACAAAAGACAATCGGAGCGACTGGTATAAATTCTTACCTTACTTAACTAACTTAATTAACACGGATTATTCCGAAGCAACAAAAGACAATCCATTTTATTTACTTTTTGGTGGATATTTTAGAGTTCCATAGGATGAGATTATTGAATCTCGGCAGCATTATAACGACTCGGAGGATTATAAACAAGAATTCATAAATAGGATGAGGAAAACTTATAAAATAGTTAGGCAAGAGCTGGAAAAATGTAAAATAAACCAAGAGCTAAGAAACCAACCCAAAGTTAAGGGGAATATAGATTTCAAAGTAGGAGACTTCGTTTACCTAAAGAACGAAGCGAAAACGGAAGGAAAAAACTTTCCAACAAATATTCTGGACCGTACAGAATAGTCAAAAAGTACGATAACGAATATACGTTTAAAATCGAAAACCCCGATAGTGGAAGAACTTCCAAGGCGCATGTCAGCTGAATAAATAGAGCCAAATTTCCAGAGAGATAGTTATCACAGCCCTCCTCTACTGATTCGTCAGATTCGAAAAATGAACCCCCTAAATCAAGATTGGCAGAGCTAAAACCCTTTAATTTCAAGCAAGACTACTTTGAGAATGACAGTGATGAACAAAACTTTGAAGAATTTTTAGCAATGGAAAATCTAGTTGTTCCTGAGAAAAAATCCCTAATACCAGTAAGAATAAAAACGCCAAAAACTCCAAAAAGGTATTCATCGTCGAGCGCGGGAGATTTAGATTATACAATATCTCCAAAAACCCAATTTTTCCCCGATAGAATTTCTACCCCATATCCCCCCAAAAGATTTTCAGACGATAAGGTATCCTCTGCAACACCGATAGAAAGGCCCCTTTCTTTACAAGAAGAATTAAACAGAGCTGTAGAAACCCCCGGTATTACTGTAAAGAAAACTCCTCGCAAAGATTTAACTAAAACAAACCTGCGAGAAGCTATGGATTTAATAAATTTTCACATTAAAATGAGTCAAAGCGCATTACCCGAGAACAAAACTCCAAAGGATGACCAGCTAAGTCATTATCATGATAGAACTGTGTCCAAGGCCAAACCCAAACATTGGAATTCATGGAGAGGAACTCTAGTTTAAAAAATTTCTCACCCCCCCGAGGACATGGCATTCAAACAATGGATGAACCCTACAAAAACTATTGATTCCTCCCAAAGCTCTCAAGAATCTTTCAAATCTCCCGAGTTGAAAACTCAAAACGAGGACTTAGGGAATTTAACCTTCTACTTCCAGGGGAGTAGAAATTTATGAAGGAATGGCAGGTGATACCACAAAAAGTGCCACCTCTAAAAGTTCTAATCCGGATTCGTCGGCAACCAGTTCTGAAGAGTCTGATGTCGAATCAGACCAAATAGTAGCTAAAGAAATAGGGAAATCAAGGCCGACCTCAGCAGCCGCACATGGGAAACGAAACGAAATTAAAAGGGCAAGAATTTTTGAAAAAACAATACAAAAAGTTTTACCTTATTTTGCTTGACAAACCTAAAAAGAAAAAACCGAAAGAAACAGAGGAAAAAATAACGACACAGTCAGGTAGAACGGTCAAAAAACCTGACAGATGGAAATATCCCTAACTAATGTAAAGACAAATTTCAAAGATAACAAATTTAACACCATAATAAATTTAACAGTGTGCAAGTAAAGTTAACCAAGTCAATATTAATGAAAAAAAATATATATAATAATAATACACTTGATCTCAAAACATTGGTGATCAGAGAGAAAAGTGGGAACAGAAAATAACCAAAGGTAGGAAGCTCGTGGTCGACTGAGAACGACAAGTGGTGTTGGACCACGTCTTGTGGGAAACCCGGGGAGGAACTCAAGGTCCCTGATTGTTTTTGTAATTTTTTTTGTGTAAACGATCGTAGGAAGGGATATTTATCAGTCCTTCAAGTGTAAGAAATTAGTATTTTTATGCCAATCAGGGCCAGTCAAAACAATACTTAAAGGTTGAATAGAAACTTCTGTGAGCTAGCTAAGTTTTAGTTTTTGGATCTGAATGCTTTGAGAGAGAAACAGTGAGTTTACTTTCTTATAGCTCCGAGAAAAAGGAAAAACTTTTTAATTTCATTATATTATATCTATGACGTATGCTGTCCTACAGCTGTGTTAAACATTACTTTCAAAGAGAAACAGAGACATTAATGTCTTGAGCTCCTTGGCGAAAAAAAAACTTAATTTCATTAGTTTATATCCACGACATATACAATAACAGAGAGATCACTGTTCTATAGTTCGGTGACAAAAATGTCCTTAATTTCATTGGTTTATCTATTAAATATATTGTGCTCTAATTTTTGTGAAATATTTTCGCAAGTCAGTCAAGTTATATCTTACCTGTACTGACTCAGGTCTCCCTCGGATTTTCTATGAAAAATCTACCCATGTCCTAACTAAGATGGATAGTATCCAAAACAAGATATTATCAGTACAGAAGCATCTAATTATATGAAATAATTTGTGTTAGTGCAGATTATAATTATTTTAGGCCTACACATAAGAAATAGGATACCAGAGTAATCACGTGCTGCACGCTCGCTTATTCGTGTATTTCCTGCTCGAGAAATATAATGTTTCTTACTCGAGTAAGATATGTACCAATAGCAAACTATTGTTAACTATAACCAAGCAACCTATTGATAAGTTTATATGCAGAATTTCACGACGAATGTGGAATTATATCTCAATAATAATATGTAAAATTTTAAAACCATTTAATCAGTTATGATATATGGATTGAAACACTGTGTGTGTCCAGTGGCGACTAAGTAAAACCAACAAGGAATTCCCCAATAATTTGAAGGTGTTTCTCGCTTAACGGATTCTAATAAAATTTAATATAATATTTATTTATTTAGTTCTGAAGGATTTGCTCAAACAATAGCCTTCTAAAAAGATATTGATGTCAGTTCTTCATTACGCTTATATTCTTTGCCAAGCATCAACTGGAATCTACGCGGGCAAGCTTGGAACCCTGCATCTAATTACCTCATTCGAAAAGTGAATACGAGGCACCAATGTTGACTTGTAATTACAGAAAATCCAAGAAAAGAACACGGGAAAACAAAGAAGAACACCTCTGCATTTCAGCCGTTAAACCTGGAACACCATGAGAATGTCTAAGCCTAGCAATAGTGAAGACATCAGAAGACTAGCGGGTATAGAGGTCCTCACTCGTTCTTGTTATGTCTTGTTCCCTCATTGTAGTACTGTTCGCGTAAAACCGTGTGGTTATGACGCTGCAACATGCGTTTCTTAAACAGCACGGACGTGCGTGAACATTACAGGCATGAAAAATATTGTAAAAGTAGACCTCAAACTTAATAATGTAGGGTAAATTATCTTTATTTAATATCGATATTTCCGTTCTCATTTGAAGACATTTCTGTTTTAGATTTTGTTGAGAATACTAATATTAGTGTATTTATTTAATTCTATCTCATAGCTTAAGAATTATATACCCAATTAATGCGTGAATTATTGTATGAGTATTTACTTCAAAGAACAGGTGATTCTGCCTCGCTATTTTTATTACAGGAAGTAAATTGACACTTTGGTCATTGAGTATTACAATGAGCTGCCCAGTACAGATACAACCCAGTAACATCTATTTTATCATATCTCAACCAACGAAGAGTACTCACCATAACTCCAGGCAACTTCATCCCAGCTTCGTCTGCTAAAACAACAGTTGCCTTCGATTGTCGTTTCTTCAACTATGAACCATATTATGTATCAGGTAACACTATATTTGAACCTCAGTATAAGGTGTTTTAACGAACTATATAATCACATAAATGCTGAGAACCCCATTGATCAGAACAAGATTGACGATATTTAACAATATTTGAAGTTGAAAAATACTTAAAGACATTTGAAGATATTTGAAACCGAAGTTAGAGAAGACTTGAAGTTTAATGCTGAGATCCCCATCCATAAGAACAAGATAGACAATATTTAACGAGATCTGAATTTTAAAGATACTTAGAGACATCTGAAGATATTTGAAGACCAAATTAAAAACAATTTGAAGTTTAATTCTGAGAACTACGTCGATCAGCACACGATAAACGATATTTGAAGTTAAATGACACTTAAAGACATTTGAAGATATTTGAAGCAGAAATTAAAGACAATTTGAACTTTAACTCTGAGAACACCATCGAGCAGTACAAGATAGACGATACTTAACGATATTTGAAGTTAAATGATAGTTGAAGATATTTGAAGCTGAAGTTAAAGACAATATATTAAGAGAGTCACTATAGTATGACGACAACCCGTTTCAAAAGGCACAAATGAATAATTTTACGCGAGAATACATTCTCTATGTGCCTCAAAAATGCTAAAAATGATATGATGAGAAGAAAAACACCAACACCTGTAGTGAGAAGAATCATTTTCCAGTTGACTATTGGAACGATATTTAACGGTAATTTCCCAGTTAACCATTAGGGAAAACTTGTCGTGTAAAGACAACTAGACTCGAACTGTTCCACGAAGAAACCATAACGTAAATGCTTCGAAATTTTTGCCAGGACAAAAGGAGTGAAGGACAGTAATTTACAACAGAAGGGTGTAGTACACTAAGGACACGAAAGGTGATGAATAGATGTGAAGCTACATGTGTTACTTCCTAACAGCTTTGACAATTCAAACTTCCCAATAGTGAAAGTGTTTTAATGTCATCGGTGAATATAATGAACCAAATATTCTTTGTTATAAATCATTAATGTATGTACCACAAGTAGAATTAGATGTAATATTATCATGTTATTCATTTAACGTTGTGTAGATAGTATGTAGTACGTAATATATACAGCAAAATAAAAATAAAAACTAATGTAAAAATAGAATAGTCCCTAACTTATGGGAAATGTAAAATTAATCAGTTTTATATATAGAAAAAAAAAATCTTAAATATAGTAGCTAACCTAGAACCCAAAATGATTTTAGTCAGGTAGATTAATTTTAGATAGGAATTTAGAATAAAAAAATAAAAATCGTTGAAAAATGTTCAGCCATGCTAATGAGCAGTTACTAATGACGGGGCGTCATTATTTGAGGGGAAGGGTGATGTGCACCAGCAGGAGAATACCATATATTTAAAATATAAGATTCTTTCCTTCTAAGGATGATTCGGGCAGAAATTAAACGTTCCCTAATTGAGTTCAAATACCGCTTCCAAGAGTCTAAATTCATAATCAGCAAAAAGAGAAATCGCACTTCTAGCTTCAGTCAGACAACGGCGCTAGTCGTTCGAATTTCGCTAAGATAATTGTAGCAAAAAAAAATGCAATGCACAACATTTTTAAGGAAGTTTAAAAGGCAAAAAAACTGTGTGAACTCCTGAATCATCTGAAAAATCTGAAAGAGATTATTGGACGAATATTTGCGTCCTTGGGTCACTTGGTCCAATGGCAGGCAGTCCCTACAGTGCAGGACGAAAGAACTGCGTTTGGGAGCGGGGTAAATGTGTTTTTTAATTTTTAATCTTAAGTCAGACCTCAAACGATTGGTTCCGCAAATAATCTCGGTCACCATTATTGTCATTGAAGTAACCCGTTTCTGTACAACTAAGCATGTAAGTTCAATAAATCTATTGTCTTTTTGTATGTGTTTATTTCGTTTGTATGTCTGCGTCTAGTCCGATAGTGGGTAATTAGTTCGCAAGTCTCCAAGGTAAACGCTCCCAAAGGAATCTGATCTCCAGATAGCCCGAGAAGAATAGGCCACGCTTTTTTCATCCCTACAAGCGCCAAAAGTTGTCATCACCACAGCTTAAAAAGAGTTTCTAACCCCTGCTGGCCTATATGAATTCATATCTCTTAAGCAAGATCTCATTGTACCGCGGAAAAAAAGCTCTGAGAAATCAGTATTTCTAGTTCAATAATTCTTAATTCCTCGTAACTTTTAATGGATTAAATTAAATGAAATAATTCAAAGATATTCAATATCAGCATTAAAATACAATTCGATTAATATGTATATTAGAGGAATTACAGCATCCGGTTCAAATGTAAGAAATAAGAAATGGGGAAGTAAACCTATGCCATTCATATCTGATTTATTGAGAAAGCCGGGTTTTGTTTTTGATTAATAAGAATACGTTTGATTCAAATACTTATTTTTCTATCACAAACCATAACAAATATTATCTTCAATATTTCTTCAATGGTACACTCCCAGCTAGCAAAATTCCCACACGTTGTTACTAGACAAAATTCCCAGATGGCTGAAACCCCCCGCAAAGCTGTTCTATTAAAAGCCAGAGAGAACTTCCCCCCACAAAATATGCTATATAGAGAGCAGGTAGAGACATTTCCCTATCAGTCTCTTTTAACAAGTTGACAAGTACATAGGCAGCTTAAACAATGGATAATACCTGTGAGCAAGTAAGTCCCTTTGTCTTTCTACCCCCCCCCCCAAAAAAAAAAACTTTATACTTTGTTTTTTTTCAAAATATACTTTTTTTCTACTGTGTAACCCCTCCTCCCACTATTTATTACCATTTAATTATTTCGAAAAAGAAATTATTTTACCCAAAAAGTGTCTTTTCTCCGTTAATGTTTAGAGACAGTTTTTTAAACTTTAGATTTTATCAAAATCTATCGTGCACGCTTTGCTTAAATTAACAAAACAAGGGTGAGAATTTCGGCAGAATACTCTGGAAAGGGTGTTTGATAAACAATTACACTCGGAAAAGGGTTGTTGTCATTTAATAAGCCTTCCGGGAGAATGTCGGATTTAGAAAATTCTATGTCTGTAAGAGATCTTATTTCCCACAAAGTTAATGTGTAATAGTCACATTTTTGGCTTGGAAATTGTGCGTATAAGGAGGGAGGGAGGGCGTAATGAAAAATATTTATTTTTATTCTAGACAAAAATCTAGTTTTTAAACTGCTTATTGTATATAAATTGTAAAAGCAATATGTATCCCCCCATTAATAGGGTCATATACATGCCTAGGCTACAGACAAATTATTCTCTAGCATTTTTACCCTATAGTGTTCGGTTTATTTTCCATTTTAAAATTCCTGCGCATAAAGAAACGATTTCTTATTATTTGTAAGCCTGTTTTGTACGCTTTTCTGGAAACAGTGACTTATTTAAAGGTGGGAGGGGGGGTACTTCTTAGGGCAATGGCAAAAATATGATTTCACGTAAATTTTTTATCAAGTTTTGCCTTCCTGAAATGACCTAGGGCGGGATTTATAAAATTTAACCTCTAAAATACAACTGTTTATTATTTCTAAATGGTAAAAAACAGGATTTCTATGCTTATCGGGAATATTTCCTCCATGGAGTGTATTTAAATGTTTTCTAAAAATAAGGGTATTTCTATGCCTACGGGATGGTTTCTCACAAATTTTACCTTTCTTGAAAAGGAGTGGCTTATTTAAAGGTGGGGTGGGGACAATAGAAAAACTATGGTTTCCAAGTTTCACCTTCTTGGAAAGGAAAGGGCTGTATATTTTGAGATCTATAAAATTTAATAACTATTTTAGGCTTTCTTGAAAAGGGTTGACCTATTTTAGACAATGTTTAAAAATATTATAGCTTCTGTTTTTCTTCTCTAGAAGAGAGGGTACTAATTTCTTTTCTTCCGTAACTGGGAGTCATTATTTTATACTAGATTTTCTCTTCCTTTCAGAATTTCCCTGCCCTTGCTCCTCCCAACAAGAGGGCAAGAGGGAACGAGGCCACACCGGTGCAGAGTCTGGAGATGGCTGGCACTTCCACCTCCCCAAAAGCTCGCAGAAGAAATGTAGTCTCGTCTATGCATCCTCATGACATCTCAGGCCCATCAGCGCAAGCTGTGAGACCTATGCAAGCCCCACTTCATCGAGCCTCAATGCTAGATCGTCAAGTTACAGCCCCGGCTGCACAAGTATGTTATGTCGCTGGCCCTGCTGCGAGGGATCGTGATGGACATGACACGACCCATTTGAAAAACAGTCATACAGCAAGGCTTTCAGGGCAAGATACAATGCATGGCACTTCTAGACAAGCCGTAGGCCAAACATTGGCTCCTTGTCATGGAATATCTCAGCTATCAGCTCCCCGTCAGGTGCCGATGCACTCTCGTCAAGTGTCTCCGTCAAGTGTCGTACCTTCCATGCAAGATAGAAGGATTGGTCCCTCCAGGCAAGTCATAGACCAGCCAATGGCTCCCTGTTGTTTAATGTCCGAGCCTGCACCTCCCTGTAAAGTGTTGGATCAATTTGAAGACGTGAGTAATTTTTTTTCAATCTAATAAAGCTTTTTTTAGCTCTTAGAGAGCCTTTTACTCTTTACTTTTGTCTTTTCACTTTTTTTCTATGTCTCAGGACCAAGTTATAGAAATATCTAAACAAAACTATTTTTCAACCTAATAAAAGCCTGAGTGAGACTTTAAAAGCTTTTCGCTAGGATATTAAAATCCCCCCACCTCTTGTTTTAAATTTCTCTGCCCCCTCGGAAATAAGCCTGTTTTTCGTCATTTTTAGGTTTTCAAGGGGATTTTTAAGGGGCTCATCTGTGCCCCCCTCCCCTGTTAACTTTATTCATGCATATTTTTCTATAATTGTCAACTTTTCTTTCTTTTTTGTTACTTTTGTCTTTTTTCAGTTTCCATAACTCTTAGTTTTAAGTGACTTAGAAATAAGGCCTCAGCTTTAAAGCAACTACTCACGAATTCTCGGAGGGACTCTGTTTTCCCCTCCCCCTGTTAGCTTTTTTTATTCATTTTACCCTTTTGATTAAGCATTAAAGGCAGAAGTAGTGTTGCAGGCGTGAGAGGGGGGAAGGTAAACCCTGGGGACATTCATTTTCTAGCTAAGAACATGACTCGAAGATTTTAGGGAGATATGCCCCCCTCCTGTTACTTCAACTAATTCCTAAATTTATGTTTTCTTTTTCAGAAAAATTTCAAGCAATTAATGGAGAATCATCTCACTAGGCTCCTAGAAGCTACACCAGTGGTGGACACTGAAAGGATTATACACGATGCAAACCCCTCCATCGGTGAGTTTTGCAAGACTATTTTTTTTAATTCAAAAGGGTATAGCAGTAGAATGGGCAAACCTGTCAATGCTTCATAATACATACAATAGGTATCCTACGGAAGGGGCATTCCATTTATATCAGTACTGGGGGCATAGGACTCCTTTGCATTCCAATGAGTAGTGGAGGGCCAACAATTCCAAGAGGACATGGCACCCCATCATAATGCAATGATACATTCCAATGAGTGGTGGGGTGGTTACAGTTCCAGGAGGGCAAGGTAGTCCTTCGTAATGCAATGAGTACTGGGGACCTATGACTTTCATAACAGTTCTCTCTTTTTCATAGGGCAATAGCTTCCACTGATTTAATAAGCTATTATTATTTTTCTAGGTTCACACAGCGTGATCTCAAGGGACCTACAACCTCTAAGAAGATATAGAGTGTTTTATGAACATGCAAGAGGTCCTGGAGATAGTGAAGGCAAGGGGGGTTTACGTGCAGGGGCAAGTCCGGCTAGTGTATTTGATTTAGACAGTTTTGTGAGGGATCTCAGCCTCGATATTGACTATGAATGGGTTGATCAGTTACCTGATAACAAGGTCATGAGGTTGCTAGAAGTGCCCGCACCTCACTGTGATATGGGACAAAGTGAAGCTGGCTCGCCCCCAGTGTTACAAGAGTTTTATCTAGCAGATACCGCTTTGCGCAATATTCATGTATTTAGGGCCGAGTTTTTTGACCCGTTTCATTCCCTGTCATATGGCACTATTCAAACGGACCCCATAGAAACCGCACACCTCTACTTCAGCATGATTTAGGCACTACTTGAAAAATATTTACGGGAGGCTGGAGGGTGGGATTTTTTAAAAGCATCCATCACATTTAAAATTATTTTTTTTAATGTAAGTTTGGGTGTTTTGCGTGACCATCATATACAAAAAAATACAGACGCTACACCCAGACCTGCATAATTTTGAGGGTGTGTTTTCAGATTTGGTGGGTGAAATTTTTAATAGGATGGAGGGGTATAATGAGAATGGGACTGGGCTATCAGTATTATTTTTATAAAAATTAGAATTAAATATAGCTAAATTTAAAAGGGAATCTGCTTTAAGAGGCGGAAGGGGGAAACCTAACTTCAAAAATATAATAGTAATTTAAAAGGTACTAGGGGTGTATGACACTTTTGTTTCGACACGGGCTTGGAGTGTTTCAAATATTCAGTCCTTGTTGTTGGGCATAAGCCCGCGAGAGATGCTGTTAGTAAGACAATGTTGGACGATTTTCCAAAAGTAGATTTTAGTTGTTTAAATGGGCACTATCCAGTAACGCTTAAAGGATTGATATTTTTGAAAAGGCTAATGGACACTTAAAAGTTGGGGTAACAGTTTTACAATTTGATGAAGAATTTGAAGATGGGGAACTTAGTGATAAAAAAGGGGTAATTTATTATGTAAGAGCACCGGCCATTGACTATGACAAACCCTGGGTGAGGCTTCGGTAAGAACCTGCCAAAGATCTTGAATTAATTGGCTATTTCTTTCCAATTCCAAATATTAGCAGGGTTTTAAGTGACGGTAAAAATTATAATGATGAAAAACATGCTATTACTGCCCAATGTGTGTTTCTAGATTTCACAGTGAATTAAAATTAAATATTCATTTGAGACAGTGCCAGCATCATGGGTACCAATCTGTGGAAATGGTTCCAGGGGACAATGCTACCTTGCAGTTCAAAAGCTTTCAGAACACACTGTTGCAGAGCAACAAGCTATCATTGGACATTGAAGCTGCTCTCATGGATGTGTCGGATCCGTCAAATTCAAATCATATGAAAAAACATGAAGCCATTGCAAACTTTTTTGCGCATGCGCGGAGAGAGTCAAGTAATACCATGCAATTGGTAGATTTTTGTGAGACGTTAGGTGGAAAACATAGTGCTTGAACGGCTAAGATCGCTCTAATTAAAACAGTAAATGGGGTCATTTTACGGCTGCGCCACGCACATTTTCCGTGTAGTATACCACCAGAAGACGAGTTCGCTATTAAAAATCAAGATATTTGTTGGTTTTGTAAGAAAAAATTAATGAGGGGGATTTGAAAACCCGCGATCATGATCATTTATACCAAGAAATTTCATTAAGGGGAAGTAACTTTCGGGGGGTTGCGCATAAATCGTGTAATTTAAATGTTAGGCAAAAATACTTTTTACCGGTTTACATGCACAATTCCAACTATGATTTGAAATTCATATTACCAGCGTTGGCTCGATTGCAGAAGAGTGAAGCTGTAGATGGCGCATGGGTAGATGGTTCTCAAAATCATCTGAAAACCTGTTAGTCTTAGAATTTAAATGGCAAACAATTGATAGTGGTAATGCTTACTTGAATAAAGTCTGTTTCCTTGGTTATTTTAGTTTGTTTTCTAAATCCCTTAGTCAGCTTATTCAAGTACAGAAGTGTGATGAATTTAATAGCTTTCCCCTCCTTAAACACCACTTTCCAGATGAGAAACTGTATGATTTTTTAACGTGTGAGGGAATATACCCGTTCGAATGCTACAGCTCAGCCTCGAATCTAAGTGAGGAAAAATTACCACCCATCGAAGAGTTTTATGATTCAATTCGCGATCGTCAATTCACCACTGCCAATCATAGATTTTCCAAGAGGGTGTGGGCAAAGGGAGGGTGTAAAAATGGGTGAGATTATTGTAAAATGTACCTGGCAAGTTATGTTTTGACGTTGTTGCATATTTCCTGTAAAAACACCGATAAAATTCACGAAGAATTCGGGCTAGATTTGGGGTATTATTTTTCCACTCCTCATCTGGTGATGGCTTTATTTTGAGAATCCGTGAAGAAAATACAGGTCTGATCACCGACACAGATCAGCACTTTTTTGGAGAGGAATCTATGGGGGAGAGCATGTCTTCCGCGGGGGTCGTTCTCTTTAAGCTGACCCGACTGGAAAACGCACCGGTGCAAAGTCGGACGCTGTTTTCTTGTATATGAATTCCCTTTACCAGTCGGCAATGTCTAACTTTTATTTGCTGTGTGGGAATTACCAATGGGTTGAAAATCCTTCTGCTCCAGATTTTCCCAATATTCACACTGTTGAGGAAAATAGAACACAAGGATAGTTTTTGAAACTAATGGTGAAATTCCTCTGGAACTTCATGACTCGGTAAAAGACTTTGTTTTCCCCTGCATTAATATAACGGTGCATAGGGACTCGCTGAGTCCCTAAAGTTTATCATTAGTATAAAATAAAGGCATGCCTTGTTACACCTTCAAAAAAAAGTTTACTGCCGACCTGGAGCAGAAACGGAATATTGTTGTACACCACGTTCTTTTGCGGTGGATGCTTGCCAACGGTTTCAATGTCACAAGGATTCATAGAGCCCTCCAATTCGATCAAAAGCCTTACTTGAAAACGTTTGTTGGCACCCTTGTCAGCAAACTCTCTCAAGCGAAAACAAAGGTCGAAAAAGAGATCTTCAAACTTATTTTAAATTCTGCCTTTGGTAAGATTTGTGAGAGTGTGTGAAACAGGAGTCTTTTTGACGTTATGACCGACCCAAATGAATGTGTCCGAGTTATTGCGGATCCAAACTTCACATCATTCACGATCATAGACTCCAATATGGTCCTTTTACATAGGAAAAAAAGAAACATAATTTTAAATAAAAACATTGCCGCTGGCAGTGCCATTTTATAAATTTCAAAGAAACTCATGTTGGAGTTTTATTACAATGTGTGTAAGCGTCAGTGGCCAAGGGAGGGACAAGTTCAAGTTTTTTATGGGGATATGGATTCTTTATTGTTAAAAAATAAAACTAATAATTTATTGGAAGATATGGAAAATGGAGAGTGCATTAGCTCTCGGATGGATTAGACAAACTAGGATGAGTCCTTCTATCCTGAGCTAGTGAAACGACAGGCCCCAAATCAATTATTAAAATTTAAATCAGAAACGGGAAGTGATTTGGTATCGCAAGGTATATTTCCAGGTCCGAAGGTGTATTGCGTGGAAACGCACAATAGGACAACCAAAAAAGTCTGCAAAGGGGTGCCTGCATACTATGTAAAGGAAAATTTCAACATGAGTGTTTACAGGAACTGTAGAGACCAAAATTTAGTTCCAAGAGCGAGTGTCATGGCCCTTGACTCTTTAAACTATAAAAACTATCCAGTTTGAGTCGAAAAAATGCCATGTCCACCATATCGGCCAAAGTCTATGTACTCGAGGGTGGTGTAAGAGTACTACCACATGGCCACTACATGACTTAACATCGAGTTGAATGTGTAGATTATAGAAAGTAACTCAGTCTAGAGAAAGCTCTATATTTACGGGAGGGGAGGGGGCCATTTTTTCGTCTACAGCTCAATACTGTCTTTTTTTATATCTAGTCGTTTTTCCGTCACAAGCTCGGCATTACCCTTTTTTAAATTTCATTGCGCAAAGAGGTAATATTTAAGTGTTTATTTTGTGTTTTATTTTTAAGTGTTTATTTTCAACACATGTGCCGGCTCGGCCGTTGTTATCACTGGCCGCCACGGGAGCCGGCCCGGCCGCTGTTATCTCTGGCCACCACGGGTGCCTGCTCTGCCACTCATGTTCGATGGCCGCCCCATCGTGATTAAGTGCTTATTTTTTAAAGTTGTAAATATTTTTTATGATTTTGTATATATGTGAATTACGGGAGGGGGCGGGGGCCGTTTTTTCGTCAACAACTCAACACTGCCTTTTCTTATATCTAGTCGTTTTTCCGTCAAAAGCTCGGCACTACACTTTTTTAAATTTTAAGTGTTTATTTTATCTTGCCACTGCCAACACATGTGCCGGCTCGGCCGTTGTTATCGCTGGCCGCCACGGGTGCCAGCCCGGCCGCTGTTATCACTGGCCACCACGGGTGCCGGCTCGGCCGCTCAAGTTCGATGGCCGCCCCATCGTGATTAAGTGTTTATTTCTTAAAGCTGTAAATATATTTTTATGATGTTGTACATATATATGAATTAAAGAAACCATGTGTTCTATTTCCTCTTGAGTGTTTATTCAACCGATTGAGGTTAGGATTGGTTTGTTGCATTTTGGAACTGGAAGAGTATGTATCAATTTAAAATATCCTTCAGATCGTTTTTTCGCGGAACGTCTGTGTCTGGCAAAACGACACTTTTAACGAAAATCATTCAAAACCGCGATAAAATGTTTTTAGAGAACCCAAAAAATATCTATTATTGATATAGTATATGGCAAGAATCTTACAATAAAAAAAAGAAGATTGATCCAAACATAAAATTTATAAAAGCACTTGACATGTTTAATAGTATTGCGTCAAACTCGTGGTTGATTATTGACGATTTAGCTGAATCTATTGAAAAATGGTCGTGGGAAATGTTAAAATTGTTGACGGTCCAGTCTCATCATGAACAATTTTCTGTAACTATTATGCTGCATAATCTTTTTCATCACAGTAAATGCATGAGAACACTTGCTTTGAATTGTACCTGCTACATCATCTATAGAGTTGTTCGCGATTCAAGTTCTCTTATAACTCTCAATAAAAAAAATTATCCTGGTGAACCTAAATTTTTTACTTTCTGCATACAATCAAGCAACTAATAAACGTTATGGTCACATATTATTAGACCTGAATCAAAACACACACGAAGAGTTGCGTGTAGTCACTGAACTTTTCGATAATGAAATTACTATATATCTACCTGTGAATAGTAAAAAAGGTCATTAGTTGCGATCATGACTTTGAAACAGCTAAATGAATATAGAAATTTATTTTCTGTGCTAGCCAATTCGAAACCAGGACTTGGAAAAGCAATTCTCAAGCATGATATTGACAAAGAATTTATTAATCTCTTGTCGGAACTTTGTTTAAATTTAACAAAGGGTAATGTTCAGCTGTCAGATCATGTTAAGCAGCAGACAAGGCAACATCGATTGCTTTTACGTGCTCTAGCTTGCAAAAAGAAAGCAAATTGTAAAAGAAAACGTCTTTTTCAAGCGGATGATAATTTCTTTTCATTGTTACTACCGATGATCGCCTAACTTGTAAAGACTAATCCCTAGAAATAGCTAAACCCTATAAATTAATACCAATTGAACTTGTTCTTTCATCCAGAGAGCACTTTGAAGATAATATTGTTAAACTCATTAACAAAGAGAAAATTCCTGATGATGAAAAATTAATTTTGCTTCAAAATGCCCTTCGTCGTGTCAACAAACATAAACCTTATCGTGAAAAATGTCATTGATCAACCTTCTGAAAACAGTGAAACACCGAAAAGGGAATATTTAATAACAAGTATTGTAGACTTGTTGCCTCAAACCTATCGTGAACAAAGTAAAAGACTCTTGGCGTATCTCGCTGAAAATAAACAAATTGATGAGAAAAAGAATGAAGTTATAATCCAGGGTAAGCCTTACAATTTAATGGATTTATTATCCGATTTGATTGCAAATCGTAAAAGAGTTGAATCCTTTGACGGGCATTTATAGAATTTTTTAAAGTCGTCAAATTTTCCTACAAGTCTTATCGGTATTAAGCAAATTCTAAAGAAATTGAAAGAACATAATCCATTAAAGATAGAAGATGATTTTAAATCTTTCTTGGAAATTACACCTAGTAGTGATTTCAAACCGGTAATTAGACAAAAGCGAAGACGTATTGATTCGCTTGGTAGTATACAAAAGGGTAGCGGACGGTTACGATCAAAATGGATCAAAATTTGAAAGGTGTTTATGAAAATATTGGAGAACTGGGAAGTTTAAGTTCTCCCTCTACACTTGCTCAGGTTACCGGAATTAATAAGAACTTAGCAAAAGAGTGTTTGAAAAAGGAATCCAGTTATACTCTTCATCGAAATTATAGGACTATAGGTCTTGACTATCGAAAAATTACAGCCTTTTACCCTCTACATATATTACAAGTAGATCTCTCGACTCTAGACACGATTCAAAGACGTCATAATAAACCCTACAAGTATATTTTACTCGCAATAAGTGTTTTTAGTCGGTATGCATATGCAGTTCCATTGCAGTCAAAGAGAGGCAATGAAGTTGCTTAAGCCCTTGAATCCATTATTCAAAGAGATTCATATATAAAAAATCAAACAGACCATGGAAGTAAATTTGTTAATCCTCATGTAAACAAAATTTAATTGAAATATAATACAATACTCTATCATAGTCAAGGTCCCATAAAGGGCGCATTGACAGAACGTTAAATACGAACTATTCGACTTTCAATTTCGAGATTTTGTACATTGAAAAATACGGCTGTATTTATTCATGATTTAGATAAAATCATGAAAATATACAACCTACCTTGTTCATCGATCCTTGCTCAGTGCTAGCCCTCAGGAAGTTCATTATTGTGACACTGCACATTTCCTTAAACAATATTCTAATGAAATGCTAGGGAATAAAATATTCAATGTTGGTGATATTATTCGAACCAATCGAACAAGAAACGGTTTTGATCACGAGAACAACGCGTAGTCTACTGAACTTCTTAAAGTATCAAAACTCCTAGATATTATACCAATAGCAAATCGGCTTCGAGATATGAAAGACGAAGAGATTCTTGGCAGTTTTTATTATGTCTGAAGGTTTTCATGTGACATTCATGTCAAATATTTCCGATCCTCTTTATGAGGATTTGAATAAGACTAGCGATTTTTGTACAAAACTTTCCCCTGCCATTAAATTTTAGGCAAGGTATGAAGTTGCTCTTGTCGATTGTATTCTTAAAAATACATATTATATCCTAAGAAAGGATCGTACATATGATATTAAAATACGAACTTTTGAATTCAGTGACGAAGGTGCAATGGCCACTTTTGACTCTAATGATTACCCTATTGCTACCATACCCTACAGAGAATACAATAATACGCATGAGCTGTGTCGTTCTATCAACAAAAAAATTCCCGCTCGTGAAGATGGTGCCTTTCAATTCAATTATTTGACGGAACAAAGGAGAATTTAAATTACCAATCGATTTCAGAATGAAATAAATTTCCTCAAAGAGAATTTAAGTGAGGTTCTCAGTTTTAAAAATCGTATTATTAAAACAGAGAATTTTAGTGGCAAAGACCATGTCATCTATGCAGACTATGCACCCGCCTTCTGTTCGGACAGTTGTATATTTCTTTATGCATCCTTTGTCGAGAGATCAGGAGTCGGTAATACAAGTTTCCCCCTCCTAGGTGTTCTTGAACGGAAAATCTCTAAGGACCATATTCACCACTACAATATAAAGGATCTTCAATGCGTTCCAGTCAACACTTTGTAATTGGAACTCTGTCAGTTGATATTCAGGAGCGAATTGGGTGATTCTTTTGCAATGACAAAGGGTTTGGCTGTAATTGCATGTCAGTTTCGACCCATTCAGTGAAATGGCTAATAGAACTAAGTTTGTATTTCCTGATATTTATTGCTATGTTGCTACTCTTGGACCACGCCAGTTGGGATATGGAATCGACTATTATAGGGGTCGTTCATCAATGTCCGGGTACGGTCTCGGCAGTTGGTTTACCAAGCTTTTTTGCTGTATACTACCCTCGGCAAGAAAATAAATTGCACTGGTTGCAGCAGATTTTGCGTCCTCTACATTATATGATTGGGGCTCTGGGAAAGATATTCAAGAAAGTTTTTCGCAATATCTCAGGTCGAGCTCATGATCCCTTGGTAAGCGATTAAAATAACGAGGAAAAGGGTTAAAAAGGAGGAGAAAGACCACATCCCTCATCAGTCTCAAGTCAGCTGGGAAGCGTAAAGCATCAAAGAAAGTAAAAAAATCCAGAAAGGATTTCTTTTCCTAAGGTGGCATATCTACCACGTAAGGATTCTCACCCTTCAGTCACCTCATCTCTAAATCTTTTCAATGCTGAAAATGTAGATGTCAGTATAAAATATGGATACTATGAACAATTTTACCCGCTACAACCACTCTCTGGAAATGTCCATTTTCAAATTTATTCTATTGAAAACTACTTTATCGATTGGAATTCGACATTTATAGATTTAAATGTCATTGAAAAAATCGAACAATGAAAAACCAAATGCCGCCGAGGGGTTATCCTACGAAAATTGTGTACTATATAATTCATTTCGACAAATAAGCGTCTATATAAACGGAACATTGGTGAGGACGAGCAATAATCTTTCAAATTATGTAAGTTATATACAATTCATGTTGATGACACCCATGTCCTATAAGCAGTTGAGGGGTATGACTATTGGATATGAATATAAAACAAATACTGATACTACCAATATTCTTAGAGAGGCAACAACTAAAGATTTGCATTTAGCTGGGAAACTAAATCACAAGATTTTTAATACACCTCAATGGTTGCCTCCTAATGTAAAGATTCATATAAAACTACAACTCGTGCATTCCAATTATATTATGCAAAAAATACGGGACGCTGCACCCGATGTAACAGTCTCTCTCACTTTGGCAATACTTCATGTAATATTGAACCGGTGCAGCGGATTTTGCGTCCTCTACATTATATGATTGGGGCTCTGGGAAATATTTTCAAGAAAGTGTTTCGCAAAATCTAAGGTTGAGCGCACGATCCCTCGGCGAGCGATTGAAAACAACGGGGAAAGGGTTTAAAAAGGAGAAGAAAGATCTCATAACTCATCAGTCTCGAGTCATCTGGGAAGCGTAAAGCATCAAAGAAAGTAAAAAAATCCAAAAAGGATTGCTTTTCCTAAGATGGCATATCTACCACATAAAGATTCTCACCCTTCAGTCACCTCATCTCTAAATCTTTTCAATGCTGAAAATGTAGATGTCAGTAAGTAATGTAGAAAATGTAATGTAGATTTCAAGTTTATTCTAATGAAGACTACTTTATCTATTTGAATTTGACATTTATAGATTTAAACGTAATTGTTAAAAAATTGAACAATGAAAAATCAAGTGCCATCGAGGGGTTATCCTACGAAAATTGTGTATTACATAATTCATTTCGACAAATAAGTGTCTACATAAATGGAACATTGGTGAGCACGAGCAATAATCTTTTTAATTATGCAAGTTATATAAAATTCATGTTGATGACACCAATGTCCTATAAGCAGTTGAGAGGTATGACTATTGTATATGCATACAAGACAGACACTGATACTAGCAATATTCTTAGAGCGGCGACAACTATATATTTTCATTTAGCTGGTAAACTATATCACGAGGTACTTATTATACCTCAATGGTTGCCTCCTAATGTAAAGATCGATATAAAGCTACAACTCGCGCCGTCCAATTTTATTATGCGAAAAGTGCTTGGCACAGCACCCGATGTAACAGTCTCTCTCGCATTGGCTTTTGTAAAAAGTTCTAGGGATGTTGGATCATGAACAGATTTCCCACAGAAATTTGAATTATTTGGACTTTCCTAGCTTTTATGCAAAAGTAAATAGAATCCCACTCTACAATTTATCCTTTGATAAATCCTATAGTAACCTCTATGAATTGACAGTGCAATCCCTAGATCGAGATTCTCAATTATTCGAAAATGGTATA
This sequence comes from Artemia sp. Qi Xiang Cuo, assembly GCF_049724085.1. Lineage (NCBI taxonomy): Eukaryota > Metazoa > Arthropoda > Branchiopoda > Anostraca > Artemiidae > Artemia > Artemia sp. Qi Xiang Cuo. Next base: position 28,123,481 of record NC_142797.1, on the reverse strand, counting down.
ATTGAAGAAATGTTTGCGAAACCGCATGTCATTATTGTATTGGATTTGTCAAGTACTCAAGATATGAGTATTGTCTTGACAGGGAATGTACGGGTAAAGTGTACCTTTGCTAAACCATTGGAGGAAAGTATTGCATTAATCTCGTAAAATCAATTTGAAACCTAATGGGAAATTACTCCTGACGGCAGTGTTTTATTATACTTGGCACCATGAACACAGGACAAATAATCGATGTATTTAACATGGACCCCTACATGTCCATATATAAATCCTATTGCATACCTTTAGATTTCATGGAACATATTCAACATGTTGTAAAATACTCTAATCATTGTTAATAGCAGTCCATCGAGTGTAAAAATGGGGCATTCATTCTGCATCTTTTCAACAAGAAGCAGTATAGAATTTTTCGATCCGCTTGGCTTTCCGTACACATTCTACACACCTCATATTAGAAATGTTATTGAGCAGAGCGAGAAATCTATTATTCAAAATCAGAAACGGGTACAAGATTTATCAACGAAAAGCTGTGGTTTTCATGCCTTATTATATTTTATTTTTCAAAGTCGAGGACATAATTACATGGAATTTATCAAGATTTATGGTGACAATCCTCAATTGAACGACTTTTTAGTTGAAAATACCCTTTCTTACCTCTATAATATAAATTTCGGTGCCCAAAAAGTGAAATAGTTTTAAAATGTATGTGAATTTATTTATTAATAAAATTTTGTACAAAACACTGTGTCCTTTATATTTGTTCTTCTACGCATAGGTAATCATCCAAAACAATAATTAATGGTAGTTCGTCAGGAATAACCTTGTATTCGTCTTGACTACAAAGTCAGGATCACATTTTCTACAATAAAGGGTAACTTCATTTTTATTAAATCTCTTTGTAAAGTCAATAATACTACTCTGATTCAAATGATAAAATTCACGTGTTTCAATTTGCTTATTTGAAGTAATGTCACATACAAAATTCTCATATAAAGAATCACTTTCTGTAACAGCCAAATAAAAGTCTGCGGCCTCATAATCAAAGTAGCCAGTATCTTAACAGCAGTTTCCTAAAACAGACTATTTTATTATTCAACCAATTTAAACGTAGACCAGGTTCTCCTTCCAAAAAGAAATTAAAACTACGACGATACCAGTCTCTTAAAAATAAACAAAACTCACGTTTAGGGTTTTTTGCGATCATACCAGTGTAAGTGTTTACCCATCAACCAAGTCCGTCATAATGACAATTGGAGCATCAGAAAACTTTGGGATTTTGGTCACAGGTCCCTTCTTCACAAAAAACACAGCTTCTAACCTTTACAGAATATCATCTATACAAATGAAACGGGTTGTATGTTCTACACTTTTAATCATAGACATAGCCAAAAGTACAGTTTTCGGATGATGGCCAACAGCCCAAAGTTTACAATAAAATATAGACTTTTACAAACGATTTTTCGATTTCTACTGGTCCACTTCCAAAACCAAACTAACTCTCACACAACATCTCCTAGGAGCGTTACAAAATGGCCGTCTATGTAGTGGTTAAGAGCAAAACCACAACATCATTTTGTCTTGTCTCAATCAATATATCTATAAATTGAGTAAAAGCTCAAGGACCACGACAACGATAGTCCAAAGAATAGGAATTGGTTCCCATTATATCGCTAAGCATTTCTCCAGTAGTTTTCTTTGAAGAGATAATTCCAGAAAGTCATCATCTAAAACTAACCACTTTTCCAATTTTACTAGATTATGTATGATTTTCTGTTTCTCAGATCAAATCCTTATAACACTCTCATTACCAAACACAGACTGTTTCCTATAGATTGTTTTCTTCAGTATATTTCGCCAGAGTATTTAATCCATCTTGTAGTCTCTGTATATGCATATATACCTTAGCCGCGAAACACAATTGTTCTTCCGACTTGAATTTGTTTAATGTTATAACATTTCCTTTATACATCTTGTCCCATTCTAGGGTTGGTCGAGAACCCCTTGTAATTTCTACCGCCGCCTTAGGCACTCTAGGTCGTGTTTCATCAACACTTTTAATATACAATAGTGTATAAGCATCCATGTTGACTGTCTGACTTCCAGAAAGAAACTGATCCTCGATCAATAGTTTCAGCCGCCTGGGAACGCGTCTAGACATGATATTGCCTAGAAACAGGCAAAATGGGGTGTCCTTGAAATCTTGCCTAGACATGCCGAATCTTACCTGCACCTGCATAATCTTGCCTCTGCACCTGCATAAATCGTTTTAAGTTTTAGTGTTGCTCCTTACTTTCAGTTGATTTTTTTTAATTTGATATAACAAAGGAACAATTGAGAATTCTGTATGAAGAAGACCCCCTTCTAGATCATAGGAAGAGCTATAGCACTGTCTAAGTAAAGAACGATGTTGGCACAATGTATTTTTTTTGGGGGGGGGGGGGGTATGGCCAGAGCAGTTCGTATCGAAGGAGTTGTCATAGAAACTTCAAAAAGGACTCATTCGACTGGAAATTGGAATGGCTAGTGCCCTTTTTAATCGTCTAAAGTGATTGGAAGGCAACAAACACCCCTTCCACGCCCACCGTTTCCCCAAACACATCAAATCAAAATTTTGATATAGCCATTATGTTCAACGTAGTTGATTTCCAGATAGAAATTATGTTTTTGAGGAGGACTGTCCCCCAGAGCCCTCAGGGCAAAAGTTGTAAGTTATGGCCTAGGGGCATATAAGGTTTTCATATAAGGCTTTACCGTTGAAACTTCAAAAAGGGCTCATTCGATTGGAAATCCAAAGGGCTAGTGCCCTTTTTAATAGTCGAAAGTGATTTGAGGGCAACTAACCACCCTCTCACGCCCACCATTTCCCCAAAAACATCCAATCAAAATTTTGAAATACAAAGTTTGTTCAACATAGTTTAAAGATCTGGAAATAATGTTTTTGAGGAGCAAACTCCCCCCACAGCCATTAGGTCAAGGGTTATAAGTTATTCCCTGGGGGCATATAAGGTTTTTATAGATTTTTTTTCTAGAAACTTCAAAAAGGGATCGCTCGATTGGAAATTGAAAGGGCTAGTACCCTTTTTAATAGTAGAAATTAATAGGAGGGCAACTAGCCCCCCTCTCACGCCCACCATTTCTCCAAACGCATGCAACCAGAATTTTGAGATATCAATTTTGGTCAACGCAGTTAGAAGTTTTGGAAATTAGGTCTTCGAGGATGCTAACCTTCTCAGAGCCCTCAGGGCAAGGGTTGTAAGTTATACCCTGGGGACATATAAGGTTTCTATAAAAAAAGTTTTCATAGAAACTTCAAAAAAAGCTCATTTGATTGGAAATTGAAAGGGCTAGTACCTTTTTAACAGTCGAAAGTGATTGGAGAGCAACTAAACCCCTCTCAAGTCCAGCACTTTCCCAAACACATCCAATTAAAATTTTGAGATAGAAATTTTCTTCAACGTAGTTGAAATTTCTGGAAATTATGTCTTTGAGGATGACGACAACCCCCCCCCCCCCCACCACCACCCCTCTATGCGAGGGTTGTAAGTTATGCCCTGGGAACATATAAGGTTTTTATAGAAAGCGTTTTCATAAGAACTTCAAAAAGGGCTTATTCGATTGAAAATTTGAAGGGCTAGTGCCCTTTTTAATAGTCGACAGTGATTGGAGGCCAACTAAACCTCCTCTCACGCCCACCATTTCCCCAAATACATAAAATCAAAATTTTGAGATAGAGTCTTGATTGAGATCAGTCTTGATTGAGAGTTCAGAGGAGACACTTCTCCTGTGATTCCTGTAATTTTGCAACCAAATAGGTGAACAAAAATGTAATTAATTCATGTTTTTGATAAGACTTCTCTTGTGAATTATTTATAATCTGGATACCTGCAATTTTGCAACCTAACCTGTGAATAAACCGTGAATAATTCCTCTCTTGGATAAGACTTGTGGATACTTTGACTTAAGGTGACCCATTAATCTATTTAACTTTGTTAAAATAGTGAATATTTAAATTTTTGGCAACTGATTAGTAAACACTAAACCAGATTACTGGTACTTTTCTCGTTATTGTTGATTATTTTGAATTTATTGTGAAACAATTTCTAATTAGTGTTCGAATTTGTGAGTTTGAATAGCTCAAATGTTTGGAAAAAAGGAGCCTCCAAAACAACCTCCTGATAGGGATATGAGTAAATCACCATTTCAACCATCTTCAAAAGCCCTTGCTAGAACCCCCCCTAAAGCTGCGAATGTACCAGCGACCTCTCTGAAGAGTATTCATACCCTAAACATGGATACCACCCAATGTCTATCCCCCTCAACAACTGATACTGAAAAAGATGAAGAAGGCTTTAAGATAGTAAACTCGGCTAAGCGTAGAAGACAGAGAACAAAAAGTCCACCAGATTCAGCAATAATACATCTAACCAATACCACGAACAACTCTTCAAGAAATCCAGCCGATTCCCCGGTAATTATTCAACTAGTTCCCCAATCTGATAATTGCTTGTTTAACAACCGTGATCTACCAAAGTTGCGAGTTTCCCTCTTCAAGACCATTCTTTGCAACTTTAATATGAATATAAACAGATCAGGATCCCTTGATATCCTTTTGAACGATCCCACATCAGTGAAAAAGGTAATGGAGCTGAAAAGTGTTGAAAATGTTGTTGTCACAGCCCATCTGTGGTCCCCAAGCCTAATAAAAACAAAGATAGCGCTCTACAATATCCCTAAATCATTTCTAAACTCGGACATGATGGAAGCATTGATGAATGAAAAAGGTGAATGCATTCCGGTCTCTAGTTTCCATACCTTTGGTCGCGAAACCACTGAAACCACAAACTTTAAAACTGTGTTGTTTGAGCTTCAAGGACAATTCAATATTGACAGAATGTTCCTCTTTGGCCAATAAAAATCATTCAAGCCTTACAAATAAAAGCCATTACAGTGTACTAAATGTCTAAAGCTTGGTCACTCAGATAAATACTGTAGAGAGGATTCCAACATTTGTAAGATTTGCCTTGGCAAGGACCATAATGAGTCAAACTGTCAATTTGACCCAATATGTACTAATTGTAAGGGCAAACACCAGTCCCTAGATAAAGGAAGCTGTCCCAAATATAAACAAAGGGCAGAGATACTAAGAATAGCAAAAGAGCAACAACCTCCAATCCCTTTTGTAGCAATGCAAGTCCAAAGGACACCAAGAGTCCCCCGTCCCCCAACAGGCCTCAGGCAACCAACAGCCCCTGAACCACCAACAGGCCCCAGGCAACCAGCAGCCCCCAGGACACCAAGAGTTCCCAATGCTTCCCCTAGTGTTGAAAGTTTTCAGAATAATCTCATCTGAGACAAAACTAATGCATGGTTCCCCTTGATAGCAAGTGCCCCCACAAAAAAACTGAAGAACCCCCTTTCGGAAAATCCTACGCAAGGAAAGACGTCAAGACCGACAAAGCTACCTGGAATTACTCCCCACAGATTTCACACAGTTTCTCCAAATACTATGGAAGATGAATCAAACGTGTACTTTAAATTAGCCAGCTTTACAGTTACCTCTATGCTCATCTCCCAATTAGAGTTACCCAATCAGTTGAAATACATTATTCTGAAGAATTTGGCAAAAACTCACTTTGGCGAGACCATAGTTTCCGAAGCAGAATTTCAAATTGAGAGTGTTTTAAGCCAACATAGGCTGATTGAGTCACAATCAGAACGCCTGACGACTATTTAATGTGTGACTTTTCGTTTTTAACTAATTTATCCCTTTCCAATAACATTGTTTTTAATTATCCCGATATAGATGATAATCAGCATGCCAACCCTATAAGCAGCCCCCCTGGTACCTTAACAAATGCTAGTTGTAAATACCTTGATATTTTCGATTTTGCTACTAATGTGAAGCCAAAACTAGTAAATAATAATTCCCTTACTGTTCTTTGTTTCAACATCAGAAGCATCCGGGATAAGTGGCTCAAGTTTAAAGATTTAATTTCAATTAATGGTGTCTGCCCTTTCGATGTAATAGGATTAACAGAGACATGGCTTTCCGATAATGATGACACTAGTGATTTTTTACTCCCTGGTTACCAAATAATCCATATGCCCAGGAGATTGACTAAGTGTCCTGGTGGTATCTCACTTTACATCCGTTCGAATGTAAATATTACCAGGCTATCAGAGTGCGAATCTATTTTCTCTACAAAACTAAATCTCAGATGTATTTATTCAATAATTATTAACATAGTTATCGGCCAAAATTCCTATATACTCTCCTTATTTTATAAACCTCCTCCATTTCCGACCTCATATTTTTGTAATCTATTTGATGATTTTTCTAATTTTATTAACCTACCCCATAAAAAGGCAATAGTTCTTGGGGACTTTAATTGCAACCTACTTAATGTTGGTAAAAATATTGAATCTGACACTTTTTTTGAATCGGTAACCGCGAGTGGTCTTCTAACCACAATTTTTTTCCCCAGTAGAGTCGATCCTGTGTGATCAACTTCAAAATTAATTTACAACATTTTTGTATACACATACCTGGGAAATGACCAGTCCTCAAATATAGTATTTTCGGATCTGTCAGACCATTTTCCTATTTACTTGTCTCTACCTTCGCAACCACTACCTCTACGGTCTAGAATTAATATCCCAACACATACTCGAAACTACAGTTCTGCAAATATAAACCATTTCATCGATTGCCTAATAACCACTGACTGGTCCGATGTCTTAAATTGTCACGAGGTAAATTCTGCCACAAATGGTTTTGCGCAAAGGCTAAGTGAGATTATCCATTCAACTTTTCCTATTCGTAAACCTAACCGGAAAAATATCCCTATTTGCCCCTGGATGTCACATAGCCTCATTGTCTCCTCATATCGTAAAAACAAATTATATAAGTTAGCCTATAAGACCAGTAGTGATATTGACCTATCTAATTATAAACATTATAAAAACTTATACACTAAACTCATCCGTGAAGCGAAGAAAAATTATTATTATACAAAAATTCTCAATTGCAAAGGAAATCTGAAAAAGATATGGTCCACCATTAATGATATACTTTCAAAAAATAGAAAATCAAAGTCTATACCTATTCGCCTTAAAGACACAAATGGTAGATTAATTGACCCTTTACATGCACCTGATGCATTTAATAATTATTTTTTGAATGTTCCTCATACTGACTCCTGCTCCTCCTCACAGGCTGTACTCCCTTGCTTCAATTTTAGATCCATGTTTTTCTGCCCAACTGATAGCAATAAGGTACTTCAAATCATTGGTTCTCTCCCTAATAGTTTTACTCCTGACTGTCTTGGATTAAGTAATAAGTTCCTGAAGACCATATCTCCTTTTGTCTACGAGCCCATCAAGCATATTGCCAACCTATCTTTAACCCACGGAGTTTTCCCTGATTTTCTAAAGTCAGCCATTGTTATTCCAGTTCTTAAAAAGGGCGATCCAACTGAGATAGGTAATTATCGTCCAATCTCAATTCTTCCTGTTATATCCAAAGTGCTCGAGAGAATCATCTTCAGACGTCTGTCTCCCTTTCTGTTTGACAGTCAGCATTCCGTATCCTTGATTTCTCCTCACCAATATGGCTTTAGGCCGAAATTCTCAACTTCTCATGCTCTAATTGACGCCACACAGTTCATACGCTCACAACTCGACCTTAAAAAACTGTATTGGGCTTATTTTTGGATTTTTCTAAGGCCTTTGACATGGTTGATCATAGTATTTTAATAAGTAAATTAAATAGTTACGGTATTTGTGGTGTTCCCCTCTCTTGGTTTGATTCTTATCTATCTGGAAGGGTACAGAGTGTGAGCCTGGGTGGAGTATCCTCTCAGCCCTTACCTGTTTGGAGGGGTGTCCCGCAAGGCTCCGTTCTAGGCCCTATTTTATTTTTCCTGTATATCAATGATCTTGTTATAGACCTGGGCCCTTCAGTGCATCCTGTATTATTTGCTGATGACAGCAACTTCTTCATCACTGACACCAATCTACCATTGGCAGTAACCTCTGCCCAAGTCCTTCTGAACAGAGTCCAGGCGTGGTGCCTTACGAATAACATGACCCTTAATAGCAAAAAAAGTCAAATAGTGTTATTCAGAACCCCCTACAACAAAGACGTTATTCAACCTGCTCTTGGTCTCAGGTACTCCTCCGACATCATCCCACAAGTGGAGGTTGCCAAGTTTCTTGGTGTATTTATTGACTCATGCTTGTCATTCTCTAATCATATTTCTTACATAACAGCAATAATTTTGAGACAAGTAGCTATGATTAACCGTGTGAATTATTTTCTTCCTCCTGACATCCTAGTTACCCTCTATTATTCCTTTATTTTTCCTTACCTTTCTTATTGCGGATCAGTTTGGGGAAATACAAAACGGTCCTTCATTAAAAAACTCAAATTTGCCCAAAACCGCGCCATTAAAGCAGTTTTTCGGCTTCCCCGTCTATATCCAACTCGTGATTTGTATTCAGATTTTGGCATAGTTCCACTTGATCAAATCATACAAAAACTAAATTTATCGCTTGCTTACTCTGCTTTCCACAATAATCTTCCACCTCAACTCCTTCCCTATTATAATATTAATAATTCGGAAGCCCATTGTCTCCGTTCATCCAATATAGCCTTTAAAATTCCTAAATGCGTTTCTAGTGCTGCCCAGCAATCTCCCATTTACAAATCTATTATTCAATGGAACAAAATTCCCTCCAGTGTTTAACTAGCCACAAGTTTCTTCAAGTTGTATAAAAATGTAACAAAACTTGATGGTATAATTTAATATTTCCATTTTTAAAAAATTTGGTAGAATTAGCCATGTTTTATTATTAAATTTTTTTTTTTCTCTTTCAGTGTTACTTTAATTTTTTTTTTCTCTTGGTCCTTAACAAGTTATACTCTAGGATCTTTATTGTTATTAATGTTTGTGTTATGTTTTTATTCGAATAAATTGAATTGAATTGAATTGAGATTGCCATTTTGTTTAATGTAGTTGAAAGTTCTGGAAATTAGGTCTATGAGGATGACAATACCCCCCCTCCCTCCCCCACAGCCTTCAAGGCAATGGTTGTAAGTTATGCCCTGGGAGTATATATGGTTTCTTATAGAAAATTTTGTCCTAGAAACTTCAAAAAAGGCTCATTCAGTTGGAAATTGAGAGGGCTAGTGACCTTTTTAATAGGCTAGGCGAAACTGATTGGGGAGCAACTAACTCCCCTCTAACGCCCACCATTTCCCAAAACACATCCAATCAAAATTTTGAGAGCGCCTTTTTTCAATGTAGTTGGAAGTTCTGGATATTATGTCTTCTATATATATATATATATATATATATATATATATATATATATATATATATATATATATATATATATATATATATATATATATATATATATATATATATATATATATATATATATATATATATATATATATATATATATATATATATATATATATATATATATATATATATATATATATATACATATATATATATATATATATATATATATATATACATATATAGTGATGTGTGTGTGTATATATATATATATATATATATATATATATATATATATATATATATATATATATATATATATATGTATATATATATATATATATATATATATATATATATATAGAAATATATATATATATATATATATATATAATATATATATATATATATATATATATATATATATATATATATATATATATATATATATATATATATATATATATATATATATATATATATATATATATATATATATATATATATATATATATATATATATATATATATATATATATATATATATATATATATATATATTTCGTTTTGGGTTTCATTTATTTATTGATACTGATTTGTGGTAGTTGTATGCTTGATATATTATTTGATTCTATTTTTGTTCATTTTTAGTTTAATGGAGTTCTTTACTTTTTTTTGATTTTTTTTTTTTTAATTAATTGCTTTAAAAATCTTAGTTTTGTATCAAGTAATGTAAGGTATTTGGCTATATTATGGATACACACAGGTCAAATACTCAGAAATGGGGAGGGGCTAGGGTAATTTCCTTAGAGGGAGGAGTGTTTAAACAAGAAAAACACACTTTTAGATCATACTAAGATCATCTTACCAGAACCATCATCCTTAACAAGGTCAGCAACCTTTATGCATCCATTAGCGTCTCCAAGACAAAAAATCTCCTTGATATCAGGACAGCGGGTTTTTACATCAAGTGCACGAGCGGCAGTATCATTGTTGCATACAATAAACCGAGCACCAGTTCGGGCCTGTTGACGACTTATTGCATCTAAATAGTAAGACTTAGTTTAATATAGAAATGATGTCTTTAAAAAGTTCAACATTCTTTTTGAAACTTGATGATTAACTTCAGTACAGTCGACTCTCGATTATCCGCTGAATTGGGTGGCGTGAATGCCGTGAACAATTGAATTTCTCGGATAATCTAAACATTAGAAACAAAAATTGTAGGGACAAAGAAAAACAAAAGTACGCTTATTAAAACGTGTATTCAAAACAAAACAACGCAAACAAGTAATAAATGGAATGACATTATAGTAATAAAAAATATGAACAAATCATAGTATTATTTACACTTTTAAAGTATGCAAAACAAATTCAAAGTCCTAATTAAACTTTTTGAAAATAGTCAATCAGTTGCGTTTCTTTTTTGTCATATAACTCTATTGGTACTTTTGTCTTATAGCCAGTACACTCAAGATCTTTTTTCACGAACATGAGACTATAACCGTTTTTAATGGTCTTTATACCAGAAAATATTAGCTTCGGCTCGGTGGGAAACTACATTGTAGCTATATTTTAATTAAATATTCAGTTAGCATTTTGGTTAGGTTAGGTTACGTATTTAATATAATGCGGTGTGGGCGGCCCCTCTTCCACTATTCTTTGCTGTAGTTTACATAATTTAGTTTTCATAGTTTTCATAAGTCTTATATTTTCATCATAGTTTGTTTTATTTCATTAGCATTCACCAAACTTCACTTCTCAACAGAACTTGAGTGTGGGGGCTATAAGACACAAGTACCACTCTTTTTTTATTTGTGACTGAATTTTCCGCAAAACGAGTTTATCTGCATATAGCACGTCATCAACTCACCATCTTGTCCTAAATAATCAAAGAGACAGGTGGCGTGTTTCAATGCCTCGTCATGAGTTATCCAGTTTTCTGTAGTCGGTTCGTTGAATTCCTCTCCTAGTGCATGATCGTTTGCCTCTTTACCTCTTGCTCTGTTTATTATTTGTTCATCGGTGAAGAGTTCGAAGCCAGGGTCATTGGCGTCGCCGTTCATCCTATCGACTATATTTCTTTCGTCTATGTTTTGCCCTCCACGAGCATTTCTCACCATTTTAGCCAATGTAGCAACGTCTTCTTCGTCATCTTCTGCTGTTAAATTATCGTTAAAAACTATTTCCCTACTTGGCAACTGTTTTCACCGTGACCTCAAAAGAGTAGACGATTTTACTGATTTCCATGCAGCTACAATTTCATATATACTTTCCGATATTGTAAAATCTTTTCAAAAATCACAAAGATTGTGGCCCTCGTCGATCTTATGTGGCCCTCGTCGAGCAGTCACATTAGGCAGTAAAAACTTAACAATAATTTGTCCATCAGCTGATTTAAAACTTCTGCGGGATGACATGTGGCATTATCTATTAGAAGCACGACCTTTATTGGCATATTTTTGAGGTGAGATACTCTCGAACCTCAGGAATGAAGTGCTTTTCAAGCCAATCTTGAAAAATTATTTTATTCATCCATGCTTTGGTTTGGCTGTAGTAATGGACTGGCATATTTTCAGCTCTAGTTCCTTTAAACGAACTTGGCTTATTGGCCTTTCCAATAACAATTAATTTTAACTTGTGCTGTCCTGATGCATTACCACAGCAAAGTATAGTTGTTTTTTCATTGCTTGACTTATGTCCCGCTATATTGCGAACGAGTTGGTAAACATTTCCAGAACAGCCCTGACTCATCCGCATTGTAAATCTGGTCTGGTGACTAACCATTTTTAATTATAAATTCTGCAAAATACATTTTAAAATTATCAGCAACTTCTTGGTCGCTGCTGAGTTTCTCACCGTGTAGTCCAACCTCACGGATACCATGGCGCTGACTGAATCTAGTTAGCCGTCCTGAGGAAGCATCAAATTCTCTTTGCAACCCAACTAGTTTAAAAAATGTTTTGCCTTTGCGGAAATTAATGTTTCTGATATGGGCGTATTATCGCTTCGAATCTGACAGTAGTAACCAAGGTACTATTTTGCTTGCGCCCCTGTACCAAACGGGTTTCTGGTAGGTACAATCTGGTTTGGTGGGTATAATCTGGTTTGGTGCGTATAATCTGGTTTGGTTGGTACAGTCTGGTTTGGTTTTTCAAAGAGAGTGACTATCCCCATGCATATAGGTAATACTTCTACAGGGCATTACACCTTTTCAAAGAGAGTGAGTATAACTTGATTGGTGATTGGGATTTGAATAAAAGGAATAGTTTTCTTTAAAGTACATATTAGTAAGAGAATTAAATTAAAAGAGGATAGTTCATTTGAGAGGATATTAGTAGAGGAAAAAATGAGTGGTGCATATACATTATTGGAGATTAATGATGGAGCCGACAACAGCATCGACGATGAACGAGTACCCAATATGGCTGTGGAAATAACTGCTGGTTGTAGACTATGTCTTGAATGGGACACTATGTATGCTAGATACGTGATATCATTAAGCAAATTTAAGCAGGACTGACGGCAGGGGGGGGGAGTCAATTTTGGAGGGAAAACCAAAAATACTCAGAATCGAAAATAAATGGGATCTGCCTCAAGGGGAAGGCTCAGAGGCCCCTCCTTCCTCCATTTCTGAGGGCAGGGGAGAGGGGGAGTCAATTTTGGAGGGAAAACCATAAATACTCGGAATCAAAAATAAACGGGATCTGCCTCAAGGGGATGGCTCAGAGGCCCTTCGTTCCCCCCTTTCTGAGGAAAGGGGAATAGGGAGGGTCAATTTTGGAAGGGAAAACCAACAATACTCAGAAAGTTCATTCTGAAGTTAATTCATTGAAAAGAAAGAGTTTGACGACTTCAGTGGTGTTTTGTTGTGATTTACCTTGTCATTGGTACATTCTCTTAATTTTTCAAAGTTCATTTTTAATTTCTTTCGTTGAAATGCAAGAGTTGGAATATTTCAATAGTGACTTGTTGTGCTTTACCTTGTCACAGCTACATTCTCATGATTTTTCGAAGTTCATTTTGAATTTCTGTCGTGAAATGCAAGAGTTGGAATATTTCAGTAGTGACTTGTTGTGCTTTACCTTGTCACAGTTACATTCTCTTGATTTTTTGAAGTTCATTTTGAATTTCTGTCGTAAAATGCAAGAGTTGGAATATTTCAGTAGTGACGTGTTGTGCTTTACATTGTCACAGTTACATTCTCTTGATTTTTCTAAGTTCATTTTTAATTTCTATATTAAATTGCAAGAGTTTGAATATTTCAGTATTGTTTTTTTGTTGTTTACATTTTCACAGTTACAATATGTTGATTTTCATATTTAATTTTTAATTTCTTTCATTGAAATGCAAGAGTTGGAATATTTCAGTAGTGTTTTGTTGTGGTTTACCTTGTCACAGTTACATTCTCTTAATTTTTCAAAGTTCATTTTGAATTTCTTTCGCGAAGTGCAAGAATTGGAATATTTCAGTAGTGTCTTGTCGTGGTTTACCTTGTCACAGCTACGTTCTCATGATTTTTAAAAGCTCATTTTGAATTTCTGTCGTGAAATGCAAGAGTTGGAATATTTCAGTAGTGTCTTGTTGTTCTTTATCTTGTCACAGTTACATTCTCTTGATTTTTCGAAGTTCATTTTGAATTTCTGTCGTGAAATGCAAGAGTTGGAATATTTCAGTAGTGTTTTGTTGTGCTTTACCTTGTCACAGTTACATTCTATTGATTTTAATAGTTCCTTTTTAATTTCTTTCATTAAAATGCATTAGTTGTAATATTTCAGTAGTGTTTTGTTGTGATTTACCTTGTCACAGTTACATTCTCTTAATTTTTCAAAGTTTATTTTGAATTTCTTTCGTGAAATGCAAAATTGGAATATTTAAGTAGCGTCTTGTCGTGGTTTACCTTGTCACAGCGACATTCTCATGATTTTTCAAAGTTCATTTTGAATTTCTGTCGTGAAATGCAAGAGTTGGAATATTTCAGTAGTGACTTGTTGTGCTTTACCTTGTCACAGTTACATTCTCTTGATTTTTCGAAGTTCATTTTGAATTTCTGTCGTAAAATGCAAGAGTTGGAATATTTCAGTAGTGACTTGTTGTGCTTTACCTTGTCAGAGTTAAATTCTCTTGATTTTTCGAAGTTCATTTTGAATTTCTCTCGTAAAATGCAAGAGTTGGAATATTTCAGTAGTGTTTTGTTGTGCTTTACCTTGTCACAGTTACATTCTGTTGATTTTCATAGTTCATTTTGAATTTCAATCATTGAAATGCAAGAGTTGGAATATTTCAGTAGTGTTTTGTTGTGATTTACCTTGTCACAGTTACATTCTCTTAATTTTTCAAAGTTCATTTTGAATTTCTTTCGCGAAGTGCAAGAATTGGAATATTTCAGTAGTGTCTCGTCGTGGTTTACCTTGTCACAGCTACATTCTCATGATTTTTCAAAGTTCATTTTGGATTTCTTGCGTTGAAATGCAAGAGTTGGAATATTTCAGTAGTGACTTGTTGTGCTTTGCCTTGTCACAGTTACATTCTCTTGATTTTTTTAAGTTCATTTTGAATTTCTGTCGTGAAATGCAAGAGTTGGAATATTTCAGTAGTGTTTTGTTGTGCTTTACCTTCTCACAGTTACATTCTGTTGATTTTCATAGTTCATTTTGGATTTCTTTCATTTAAATGCAAGAGTTGGAATATTTCAGCAGTGACTTGTTATGCTTTACCTTGTCACAGTTACATTCTCATGATTTTTCGAAGTTCATTTTGAATTTCTGTCGTGAAATGCAAGAGTTGGAATATTTCAGTAGTGTTTTGTTGTGCTTGACCTTATCACAGTTACATTCTGTTGATTTTCATTGTTCATTTTGAATTTCTTTCATTGAAATGCAAGAGTTGGAATATTTCAGTAGTGTTTTTTTTTGCTTTACCTTATCACAGTTACATTTTCTTAATTTTTACAATTTCATTTTGAATTTATGTCGTGAAATACAAGAGCTTGAATATTTCAGTAGTGAATTATTGTGCTTAACCTTGTCAGAGTTACTTTCTTTTGATTTTTCAAAGTTCATTTTGAATTTCTGTCATGAAACGCAAGAGTTGGATTCTGGTTCAACTCTGAAGCTTTAGTCGTTTTTTGGATCGAAAAATAAAACTATTTCTATAAAATATGAGCTAAAAAAGGGTTTTTGACCGTAAACTCTAGTTTTTTTTTGTAAGAAAATTATGGAAAATACAATTCGTTTGCTCATAGCTGAAAATTAAGTACAGTTATGGATGGAAAATTAAACAATCTCTATAAAATCTGAGCTAATAGGGGTTTTTTGCAGTAAACTCTAGTTTTTTGTACGAAAATTATGAAAAATACAATTCTCTGGTGCAAATCTGAAACTTTAGTCTATTTTTGGATCGAAAAATAAACTATTTCTGTAAAATCTGAGCTAATAGGGGTTTTTGACTGTAAACTCTAGTTTTTTTTTAAGAAAATTATGGAAAATACAATTCGTTGGCTCATAGGTGAAAATTAAGTCCAGTTATGGATCGAAAAATAAACTATTTCTGTAAAATCTGAGCTAATAAGGGTGTTTGCCCGTAAACTCTAGTTTTTTGTGAGCAAATTATGGAAAATACAATTCTCTGGCTCAAATCTGAAACTTAATTCTATTTTTGGATCGAAAAATAAAATATTTCTGTAAAATCTGAGCTAATAATGGTTTTTGACCGTAAACTCTAGGTTTTTGTAAGAAAATTATGGAAAATACAATTGTCTGGTTGAAATCTGAAACTCTAGTCTATTTTTGGATCGAAAAGTAAAACTATTTCTATAAAATCTGAGTTAAAAAGGGTTTTTTGACCGTAAACTCTAGATTTTTGTAAGAAAATTATGGAAAATACAAATCTATGGTTCAAATCTGAAACTTAAGTCTATTTTTGGATCGAAAAATAAAACTATTTCCGTAAAATCTGAGCTAAAAAGGGTTTTTGACCGTAAACTCTAGTTTTTTGTAAGAAAATTATGAAAAATACAATTCTCTGGTTCAAATCTGAAACTTAAGTCTATTTTTGGATCGAAAAATAAAACCATTTCTATAACATCTGAGTTAAAAAGGTTTTAGACCGTAAACTTTAGTTTTTTGTAAGAAAATTATGGAAAATACAATTCATTGGCTCATAGGTGAAAATCAAGTCCAGTTATGGATCAAAAAATAAAGTATTTCTGTAAAATCTGAGCTAATAAGGGTTTTTGGCCGTAAACTCTAGTTTTTTATAAGAAGAAACTTAAGTCTATTTTTGGATCGAAAAATAAAACTATTTCTGTAAAATCTGAGCTAATAAGGGTTTTTGACCGTAAAATCTAGTTTATTGTAAGAAAATTATGGAAAATACAATTCTCTAGTTCAAATGTGAGCCTTAAGTCCATTTTTGGATGCTAATAATGATGAGGAATGAAGATTCTAATTCAATATTTTTTCCATAAAAACAAACTATTCTTTTTTTAAACTTAGAAATTATTCAACCTTATTTATTTTTTATCTTTTTTTTTGTACGTATATTAAAATGACAAAATATGCTTATGGCTTTAACAATTGTACTCTATGATTGGTCAGAGATACGATGTGGCTTTCCCACTGGTATTCTATGTCCAGTTATCGACCCTACCTTGTCTATTGCACGTATTATATCAATATTTTTTACGCAGTGGAATGTTAAAAAAATGTCATATCTTTAAAAAATAGTGCCGATTAAACCTTTGGTTACAGTGTACTAACATAACAGATTTATTGCAGTAATGAATGACAACGAGGAGAAGTATTTAAACTTTGAAACAAGTACAAGTGGTAGCACTATTTGAAATGTATGCATGCATTGTCATGACAGTAAGGAATTAAATTTCTTTGGAATAGCGAAAAAATTCAACTCTTATGTTGGTGGTTATGCGAGATTGAGATCTCCAGAGATGATTTCACTCAAAGAGAATGCCAACATAAAAATAATCGTTGATGATAGAGGACAACTCCTTGCTAATGTTGCAGGTAACACATTACCTACTGATGCATCCAATCGTCAGCTTTCGGGTATTAGCATTCAACGGAAGGTTAATAAAAGAAAAGCCTACTCTTCTACTAATATCGTAAACCATATCTTGTCTACGTGCCGAAACTGTTACCTGTGTAAAAATAATATGATAATAGACAGTGAAATTGCCAGAAAAA
This sequence comes from Artemia sp. Qi Xiang Cuo, assembly GCF_049724085.1. Classification (NCBI taxonomy): domain Eukaryota; kingdom Metazoa; phylum Arthropoda; class Branchiopoda; order Anostraca; family Artemiidae; genus Artemia; species Artemia sp. Qi Xiang Cuo. The sequence goes on along the minus strand of NC_142797.1, from coordinate 28,105,966 downwards.
TAAAAAGGGCATTGTCAGAAAATATCACTATGGAATATAAAGATGAATCGATGAAAATCAAAGCACCAGCAAACGTTACTGCCATTGATCAAACAGTCAATGAACCAAATAATACCAAAGACGAAAATCATATTGAGCCTGTTGATGAGACACCAGTAAAAATTGTGTATGACTCTAAATGGAATAGTGATAATTCTACTGATTACGAACTAAGAGAAGACAATAGCTACAATATCAAGAGAGAACATGGTGAACTATTTTATGGAACTGATTCAAAATGTCCAAAGTTAATCATTGATATTAATAATGTATCATAATATATTTTTGTATTAATATTCTACATAGTATTATCTCATTAAAAATATATTATGCATTACCTTGTTATGTGTTCATTATTTTTAGAGTAAGCTAGCATATCAAAGATTTAGAATGTCTATTAAAACATTGGAGATGTTAGAAAAGGAATTCGCATACATCTATTGTCAGACACATGGGATAACATTGACAAAATCCAGCTATCAGAATGAATAAATTCTTTATCAACATCCGTTGTTGGATATGTTTTTATGCCATTATGAAAATTTTTTAAGTAAGTAGGTAAGTAAGTAATTAAGTAGGTAAGTAAGTAACAAACTCTTTCTTGAATTCACCTCTTGGATACACAATACAGAAATTTAATTCAGGAAATCATGAAAAAAAAATTGAACAAATTCTTTATTAACATTCTTTATCGATTGAAGTCACTTCCTAGACAGTCAATACAACAATTTCACAAAATCTAAGTATCAGATTGATTAAATTCTATATCAACATCAATTTCTCGGATACATGGGGATGAAATTGACAAAATCTAAGTGTTAGAGTGAATAGATTTTATTTATCAACATCTTTTGTCAGATACATCGAATAAAATTGACAGAATCTAAGTGTCAGAGCGAATAATTTATTTTTTATCAACATCTTTTATCAGTTACAACAATTATAAATAACAAAATCTAAATATCAGAGTGAATAAATACTTTTTCAGCATCCTTTGCTGGATAAGTTGAATAAAATATGCAAAGTCGACATAGCTTTATTTCATTTTTTAAGGTTAATTTAGGCGAGCTTACGTGCGCGCACGTAAAAAGAGTAGGCCTTTTTTTTATTGACCTTCCGTTGAATGCTAATACCCGAAAGCTGACGATTGGATGTATCAGTAGGTAATGTGTTACCTGCAACATTAGCAAGGAGTTGTCCTCTATCATCAAGGATTATTTTTATGTTGGCATTCTTTTTGAGTGCAATCATCTCTGAAGATCTCAATCTCGAATAACCACCAACATAAGAGTTGAATTTTTTCGCTATTCAAAAGAAATTTAATTCCTTACTGTCATGACAATGCATGCATACATTTACAATAGTACTAACACTTGTACTTGATTAATAGTTTAAATACTTCTCCTTGTTGGCATTGAAAGCTCAAATAACCTTTTTATGTGAACACAACTTATTAAAATATTGTATCTTCACTTTTTTTTTTTAAGATTTGATTTATGTGTTTAACGTTCCACTGCGTAAAAAATACTGATTTAATAAATGCAACAAACTAGGTAGTGTCAATAACCAGATCATAGAATACCAATGGGAAAGCCACATCGTATCTCTGACCAATAATAGAGTACAATTGTGAGAGCCGTAGGCATATTTTGTCATTTTAAGATACGTACAAAAAAAAGATACAAAATAAATAAAGTTGAATAATTTCGAAGTTTTAAAAAAAAATAGTGTGTTTTTATGGAAAAAATATTGAATTAGAACCATCAGTCCTCATCATTATGAGTATCCAAAACTGGACTTAAGTTTTACATTTGAACTAGAGAATTGTATTTTCCATAATTTTCTTACAAAAAACTAGAATTTACGGTCAAAAACCCTTATTAGCTCAGATTTTACAGAAATAGTTTTATTTTTCGATCCAAAAATAGACTTAAGTTTCTTCTTATAAAAAACTAGAGTTTACGGCCAAAAACCCTTATTAGCTCAGATTTTACAGAAATACTTTATTTTTCGATCCATAACTGGACTTGATTTTCACCTATGAGCCAATGAATTGAATTTTCCATAATTTTCTTACAAAAAACTAGAGTTTACGGTCTAAAGCCTTTTTAAGTTAGATTTTATAGAAATGGTTTTATTTTTCGATCCAAAAATAGACTTAAGTTTCAGATTTGAACCAGAGAATTGTATTTTCCATAATTTTCTTACAAAAAACTAGGTTTTACTGTCAAAAACCCTTTTTTAGCTCAGATTTTACGGAAATAGTTTTATTTTTCGATCCAAAAATAGACTTAAGTTTCAGATTTGAACCAGAGATTTGTATTTTCCATAATTTTCTTACAAAAAACTAGAGTTTACGGTCAAAAAACCATTTTTAGCTAAGATTTTATAGAAATAGTTTTATTTTCCGATCCAAAAATAGACTAGTTTCAGATATCAACCAGACAATTGTATTTTCCATAATTTTCTTTAAAAAAACTAGAGTTTACGGTCAAAACCCTTATTAGCTCAGATTTTACAGAAATAGTTTATTTTTCGATCCAAAAATAGACTAAAGTTTCAGATTTGCACCAGAGAATTGTATTTTCCATAATTTTCGTACAAAAAACTAGAGTTTACTGCAAAAAAACCCTATTAGTTCAGATTTTATAGAGATTGTTTATTTTTCGATCCATAACTGGACTTAATTTTCACCTCTGAGCCAACGAATTGTATTTTCCATAATTTTCTTACAAAAAAAACTAGAGTTTACGGTCAAAAACCCATTTTTAGATCAGATTTTATAGAAATAGTTTTATTTTTCGATCCAAAAAACGACTAAATCTTCAGAGTTGAACCAGAATCAAATTCTTGCGTTTCATGACATAAATTAAAAATGAACTTTGATAAATCAAAATAATGTAACTTTGACAAGGTAAAGCACAATAATTCACTACTGAAATATTCCAACTCTTGCATTTCACGACAGAAATTCAAAATGAAATTTGAAAAATTAAGAGAATGTAACTGTGATAAGGTAAAACACAACAAAACACTACTGAAATATTCCAACTCTTGCATTTCAATGAAAGAAATTCAAAATGAACTATGAAAATCAACAGAATGTAACTGTGACAAGGTAAAGCACAGCAAAACACTACTGAAATATTCCAACTCTTTCTTTTCACTACAGAATTTTAAAACGCAATTAGAAAAATAAAGAGGATTTAACTTTGAGAAGGTAAAGCACAACAATTCCCTACTAAAATATTCCAAATCTTGCACTTTAATAAAATAAAAAAAAAAAGAACGATGAAAATCAACAGACTGTAGCTGTACCAAGGTAATGCACAACGAAACACTACTGAAATATTCCAACTCTTGCATTTCACGACAGAAATTCAAAATGAACTTAAAAAAATCAAGAGAATGTAACTGTGACAAGGTAAAGCACAACAAGTCGCTACTGAAATATTCCAACTCTTGCATTTCAACGAAAGAAATCCAAAATGAACTTTGAAAAATCAGGGGAATGTAGCTGTGACAAGGTAAACCACGCCAAGACACTACTGAAATATTCCAATTCTTGCACTTCGCGAAAGAAATTCAAAATGAACTTTGAAAAATTAAGAGAATGTAACTGTGACAAGGTAAAGCACAACAAAACACTACTGAAATATTCCAACTCGTGCATTTCAATTAAAAAAATTCAAAATGAATTATGAAAATCCACAGAATGCAACTGTGACAAGGTAAAGCACAACAAAACACTACTGAAATATTCCAACTCTTGCATTTTACGAGAGAAATTCAAAATGAACTTCGAAAAATCAAGAGAATATAATTGTGACAAGGTAAAGCACAACAAGTCACTACTGAAATATTCCAACTCTTGCATTTTACGACAGAAATTCAAAATGAACTTCGAAAAATCAAGAGAATGTAACTGTGACAAGGTAAAGCACAACAAGTCACTACTGAAATATTCCAACTCTTGCATTTCACGACAGAAATTCAAAATGAACTTTGAAAAATCATGAGAATGTAGCTGTGACAAGGTAAACCACGACAAGACACTACTGAAATATTCCAATTCTTGCCTTTCACGAAAGAAATACAAAATGAACTTTGAAAAATTAAGAGAATGTAACTGTGACAAGGTAAAGCACAACAAAACACTAGTGAAATGTTCCAACTCTTGCATTTCAATGAAAGAAATTCAAAATGAACTATGAAAATCAATAGAATGTAACTGTGACAAGGTAAAGCACAACAAAACACTACTGAAATATTCCAACTCTTGCATTTCACGACAGAAATTCAAAATGAACTTCGAAAAATCAAGAGAATGTAACTTTGACAAGATAAAGCACAACACGTCACTACTGAAATATTCCAACTCTTGCATTTCACGACAAAAATCCAAAATAAACTATGAAAAATCATGAGAATGTAGCTGTGACAAGGTAAACCACGACAAGACACTACTGAAATATTCCAATTCTTGCACTTCGCGAAAGAAATTAAAAATGAACTTTGAAAAATTAAGAGAATGTAAGTGTGACAATGTAAAGCACAACAAAACACTACTGAAATATTCCAACTCGTGCATTTCAATGAAAGAAATTCAAAATGAACTATGAAAATCCACAGAATGCAACTGTGACAAGGTAAAGCACAACAAAACACTACTGAAATATTCCAACTCTTGCATTTCACGAGAGAAATTCAAAATGAACTTCGACAAATCAAGAGAATGTAACTGTGACAAGGTAAAGCACAACAGGTCATTACCGAAATATTCCAACTCTTGCATTTTACGACAGAAATTTAAAATGAACTTCGAAAAATCAAGAGAATGTAACTGTGACAAGGTAAAGCACAACAAGTCACTACTGAAATATTCCAACTCTTGCATTTCACGACAGAAATTCAAAATGAACTTTGAAAAATCATGAGAATGTAGCTGTGACAAGGTAAACCACGACAAGACACTACTGAAATATTCCAATTCTTGCCTTTCACGAAAGAAATACAAAATGAACTTTGAAAAATTAAGAGAATGTAACTGTGACAAGGTAAAGCACAACAAAACACTAGTGAAATGTTCCAACTCTTGCATTTCAATAAAAGAAATTCAAAATTAAATATGAAAATCAATAGAATGTAACTGTGACAAGTTAAAGCACAACAAAACACTACTGAAATATTCCAACTCTTGCATTTCACTACAGAAATTCAAAATGAACTTCCAAAAATCAAGAGAATGTAACTTTGACAGGATAAAGCACAACAAGTCACTACTGAAATATTCCAACTCTTGCATTTCACGACAGAAATTCAAAATGAACTTTGAAAAATCATGAGAATGTAGCTGTGACAAGGTAAACCACGACATGACACTACTGAAATATTCCAATTCTTACACTTCGCGAAAGAAATTCAAAATGAACTTTGAAAAATTAAGAGAACGTAACTGTGACAAGGTAAAGCACAACAATACACTACTGAAATATTCCAACTCTTGCATTTCAATGAAATAAATACAAAATTAACTATTAAAATCAACATAATTTAACTGTGACACGGTAAAGCACAAAAAAAAACTACTTAAATACTCAAACTCTTGCATTTTACGAAAGAAATTCAAAATGAACTTAGAAAAATCAAGAGAATGTAACTGTGACAAGGTAAAGCACAACACGTCACTACTGAAATATTCCAACTCTTGCATTTTACGACAGTAATTCAAAATGAACTTCGAAAAATCAAGAGAATGTAACTGTGACAAGGTAAAGCACAACAATTCACTACTGAAATATTCCAACTCTTGCATTTCACGACAGAAATTCAAAATGAACTTCGAAAAATCATGAGAATTTAGCTGTGAGAAGGTAAAGCACAACAAGTCACTACTGAAATATTCCAACTCTTGCATTTCAACGAAAGAAATGCAAAATGAACTTTGAAAAATTAAAAGAATATAACTATGACAAGGTAAAGCACAACAAAACACTACTGAAATATTCCAACTCTTGCATTTCAATGAAGGAAATTCAAAATGAACTTTCTGAGTATTTGTGGTTTTCCCTTCCAAAATTGACCCTCCCCCCTCCCCTGCCCTCAGAAAGGGGTGAACGAAGGGCCTCTGAGCCTTCCCCTTGAGGCAGATCCCGTTTATTTTCGATTCTGAGTATTTTTGGTTTTCCCTCCAAAATTGACTCCCCCTCTCCCCTCCCCTCAGAAATGGAGGAAGGAGGGGCCTCTGAGCCTTCCCCTTGAGGCAGATCCCGTTTTTTTTCGATTCTGAGTATTTTTGGTTTTCCCTCCAAAATTGACTCCCCCTCCCCCCTGCCGTCAGTCCTGCTTAAATTTGCTTAATGATATCACGTATCTGGCATATATAGTGTCCCATTCAAGACATAGTCTACAACCTGCAGTTAGTTCCACAGCCACATTGGGTACTCGTATATCACTGCTGCTGTTGTCGGCTCCATCATTAATCTCCAATAATGTATATGCACTACTTATTTTTCTCTACTAATACCCTCTCAAATGAACTATCCTCTTTTAATTTAATTCTCTTACTAATATGAGCTTTAAAGGAAACTAGTCCTTTTATTCAAATTCCAATCACCAATCAAGTTATACTCGCCCTCTTTGAAAGGGTGTAATGCCCTGTAGAAGTATTACCTATATGCATGGGGATAGTTACTCTCTTTGAAAAACCAAACCAGACTGTACCCACCAAACCAGATTATACCCACCAAACCAGATTATACCCACCAAACCAGATTGTACCTACCAGAAACCCGTTTGGTACAGGGGCGCAAGCAAAATAGTACCTTGGTTACTACTTCTGACAAACCCATTCCAGTAATGCTGCATCCAAAACTTCAAAATGTTGAGCCCATCATTTTGTTACTTTTTCTTATTGCAGATGAACTGTCCGACGACGATGCAAACGAAATTAATCTGTCATTTTGTTTAGCAATATCCCGTAAGGTCGCTTCACCGATCCTATATTCAAGACACAAATGTTTATTCGAGATGCCACTTTTAATTATTATTTTTTTTACAATTTCTAACTTCCTTTGAATAGACAAAACGAATCTTCCGTTTAGTAGACATCACGAGTAATAACAAAGTATAAGGAGAAACTAGAAACCGCCTCGAACAACTGCTCTTGTATGACTGATAAGAAAACAACTTGAGAGACTGGGGAAGGGAGAAGGCAAAATGAGTGGGAATTTCGTGGTAAGGAGCATTAACATAACTACACCTACCGCTGTCAGAACGACAGAAGAATCTTCTCCGTGCTCATAGACAAACAACCCTAAGGTACATTCATAGGTGAGACGTATTTTTTGCGAAATATATAGTATGTAGTACATGCATAGTTTATTATTACAAGCCCAGTACTTTAACATAATTTTAAAATTATCATGCCTTTAAAGATGAAATAAATACGTTTCGTTTGTATTTTTTATGATTTTTGTACAGTATTTATAATTTTTTTTAATTTACATTGCTGCGGTTAATCTGCATTGCAGATAATCAAACCGCGTATAATTAGGAGTCGACTGTATTATAGTTTACTCCCTGTTGACATTGTACCCAAGACGGATTTTTCTAATTCAAACCTAAATATACAAGCAAAAATTAACTTTATAGTCTTTTTGTCAGAACAGTTTTTTCTTCAAAGATTTAAATTTAAAAACAGATACAAATCACTATGTGTAACTGAATGATGTGGTTTCAGTTCAGTAGCCAGTGCATAAGAATGGGTGAGGTAGTCTTTGACCTGATGGAATTGACACATTTGCTATCGTAAACATGAACATATTAATTAATTATAGACTGCAGAAATTGTGAGTTTGGCGAGAAATAAGAACATATATGTTTAAAATATATCCCCTTGATTTCCCTTTAATAATTGGGTACATTTTTGCATATTTTTTAAATAAAGTTGGGTTTTAGTTTTCAGAAATATGAACATCCCAGTTTAAATTACATCGGATTTTATTCGGAAAATTTTCTTAGCTAGGTTTCTTAACCATTCGTAGATGTGCTTTGCATGAAACTCATGATTTGGGATGTTTAGTTTGCTATTTTGGAGTTTTCTGAGCTAGATTTCCTAACCTTTCGTAGGTGTATGTCTGGTTTTATTAATAATATTAGATTTTCTAATCAAGTTGGGTTTTAATTTTCAGAAATAAGAACATCCATGTTTAAAAATAAGAACATCCATGTTTAAAGAACATGGATGTTCTTGAAAGTCCAAAATAACAAACTAGACATCCCAAGTAATGTGTTTCATGCAACACACATTTACAAAAGGTTAAGAAACCTAGCTAAGAAAATGTTTTTAATAAAATCAGATTATTTTAAACTGGGATGTTCATATTTCTGGAAACTAAAACCCGACTTATAATATAGGGTAAAGTGTAGCTAGTTTAGAAAGGTGAATGCTCCATCAAGGCTACCAAAAACCCTTCAAAATACTAATAAAATAGGGTAAAATGTTGCTCATGTAGCTAGTTTAGAAGAAGAATGCTCCATCAAGGTTATCAAAAAAAAACCTTGAAAATACTAATAATATAGGGTAAAATGTTGCTATTGTAGTTAGTTTAGAAGGAGAATGCTCAATCAAGGCTATCAAAAAACCCTTGAAAAGACTAATAATATATGGTAAAATGTTGCTATTGTAGTTAATTTAGAAGGAAGGAGGAGATTTAATGTCCTTGGTAAAAGTCTGGACGAGATTTAATGTCCTTCGTAAAAGCCTGTACGAGATTTAATGTTCTTGGTAAAAGATTGGTCGAGATTTAATGTCCTCAGTAAAAGCCTGGACGCGATTTAATGTCCTTGGTAAAAGCCTGGACGAGATTTAATGTCCTTCGTAAAAGCCTCAAATTATATCTTGGTAAAAGCCTGGACGCGATTTAATGTCCTTGGTAAAAGTCGGGACGATATTTAATGTCCTTGATAAAAGCCTGGACGAGATTTAATGTCCTTGGTAAAAGCCTTGACGAGATTTAATGTCCTTGGTGAAAGCCTGGGAAGGAGATTTAATCTCTTTGGTAAAAGCCTGGACGAGATTTAATGTCCTTGGTAAAAGCCTGGACGAGATTTAATGTACTTAGTAAAAGCCTGGACGAGATTTAATGACCTTGGTAATAGTCTGGACTAGTCTTCATTTTCTCTGTAAAAGCCTGGACGACATTTAATCTCGTTTGTAAAAGCTTGGACGAGATTTAATGATCTTGGTAAGATTCTGGTCAAGTTTTAATGTCCTTGGTAAATGTCTTAACGAGATTTAATGTCCTTGGGAAAAGTCTGGACGAGATTTAGTGTCCTTGGTAAAAGTCTGGTCGAGATTTAATGTCCTTCGTAAAAGCCTCAAAGCATATCTTGGTAAAAGCCTGGACGCGATTTAATGTCCTTGGTAAAAGTCGGGATGAGATTTAATGTCCTTGGTTAAAGCCTAGAAAAGATTTAATGTCCTTGGTAATAGCCTGGACGAGATTTAATGTCCTTGGTAAAAGCCTGGACGAGATTTAATGTCCTTGGTAAAAGCCTGGACGAGATTTAATGACCTTGGTAAAAGGCTGGTTGAGATTTAATGGCCTTGGTAAAAGTCTGGACGAGATTTAATGTCCTTCGTAAAAGCCTCAAATTATATCTTTGTAAAAGTCCTTGGTAAAAGTCGGGACGAGATTTAATGTCCTTGGTAAAAGTCAGGACGATATTTAATGTCCTTGGTAGAAGTATTGACGAGATTTAATGTCCTTGGTCAAAGCCTTGACGAGATTTAATGTCCATGGTAAAAGCCTGGACGAGATTTAATGTCCTTGGTAAAAACCTGGAGGAGAATTAATGTCTTTGGTAAAAGCCTGGAGGAGATTTAATGTCCTTGGTAAAAGCCTGGACGAGATCTAATGTCCTTGGTAAAAGTCTGTACGAGATTTAATGTCCTTGGTAAAAGTCTGGACGAGATTTAATGACCTTGGTAAAAGCCTGGACGAGATTTAATGTCCTCGGTAAAAGCCTGGATCAGATTGAATGTCCTTGGTAAAAGCCTGGACGAGATTTAATGTCCTTGGTAAAAGCCTGGACGAGATTTAATGTCCTTGGTAAAAGTTAGGGCAAGATTTAATGTCCTTGGTAAAAGCCTCAAATTAAATCTTGGATAGGTCCAGGTACGAGCTTTAATGTCCTTGGTAAAAGTCTGGACAAGATTTAGTGTACTTGGTAAAGGCCTCAAATTATATCTTGGATAGGTCCGGGTATGATTTGGAAAACATCCAAAAGCTTTTAAAAATAGAGAGTAATTATATTTATTTTAAGTTTTAAACTTGTTCCCTGCTTTAGCTGGAAAATCTTTCTGTTTGTTAATTTCTGTGTCTGAAGCGCCCCCAAAAAAGTATTAAAAAAATGGGGAGAGGGGCCCAAAAAGTTGGAGGGATGGGGGGCCCTTGAATGTTTGGGTAGGGACTTTTGGAGGTTGAGGCCCTTGGTGGTTGCAGTCCTTGACGGTTCATTCTCATAATCGTCTCACTACTTGATTTCTAAGGATTTCTAAGGATTGTTTTGAATTTCATTATTAGTATCAACTTTTTAGTATACTAGAATGTTGAAGCATATTTTATATTCACAACGCTGCTTAAATGGTACTTTTGCATTATGCAGAACACAGTTGAGAACCACCAAAATAAAAAAATAATATGTATCTCTTAATAGAGTTAGCATTCCCTGAGATGCCATACCTTTTTCGTTTCTACTTTCAAATCCCCTAAAATGTCAATTAATCTCTGACGTTTCCTATGTTCTGGCAACTATTCACAGACACAATTTAAATTCCCATGAAACCCTCCAAATTTACAATATGTCTCATGAAGAAATTGTGTCAAGAGATATCATGTCCCGTCAGTATTTCCAAGTCCCTGATAAGAATGTTCCAATGTTGAAGTTTTCTTATCTGATGATGTCACTTCCCGTTTGTATTTCTAGCTCTGTGATTTGGAGGTCAATGATTTTGTACCAGTTGTATTCACTGAGCGTGTTGCATCACCCCTGAAAGTAGGTCAATGCCCATATATGGTGTCCCCCCTGTATCCACTGGGCCCCAGCTACTTTCCTGATAGCAATTTAGCATTTAACACCTACATCCTGGTAGTAATTACAAGTGTTTTATTTTCCGATTTCTTTTCATAGCATTTTAATTGACGATTGCATTCTCTAAAGTAAGTACAACTAAATATTTTGTTTGTTAATTACGCTAAAAAAAATTAGTTTTTATAAATATTCAAAGTGGATAACTATCATAGGTAATTTATGTCTGTACTTTCTTTTCAAAAATGATGTATTTTATATATCTACCGAAATTTTGTTCACTTTTAATGCCATATCTACATTTTTTCTGCATAGGCGGAGGCTCTCACCGAAGATGCATCTAGAAATTGTTTGGAGGGGGCTACAAAACAAAATTTTATAACAATTTTATAACAATTAACAATTGTTTATAAGCATTTTTGTCACTCTTTTACTAGTCGAACAAAATTTTGGGGGAGGGGTTCAACCCCCCCCCCTAGATGTCGCTCTGGGGCTCCCGCCCGCTGCCGCGTTACGCTAAAGTGTAACCGTTAAGTTTAAACAACAGTTGAAGATAACCAATTGTTTATAAGCATTTTTGTCACTCTTTTACTAGTCGAACAAAATTTTGGGGGAGGGGTTCAACCCCCCCCCCTAGATGTCGCTCTGGCTCTCACTCCCTCTGCCTCTTTACGCTAAAGTTTAACCTTTAAGTTTAAACAACAGTTGAAGATTGCAGTTCTTTATAAATAAGAGGGCTTATTTGGGTTTAACCATTTGTTCGTTATCAAGACCAAAACCATGTCACAATCGGTGGCCGACGTATAACCTCCCAGAAAATACCCCTCGAAAAATACCCTCCTTGCAAAAAATACCCCCACGTAAAATACTTCCCTGGTTGGTTCCCTGGTCCTGGCTGGTTGGTCTCCATTCACTTTCAACTTATAAAAAGGATTTGAACCCTCAATTTCTGATCTAGTGAGCACACTCCGAAGTTTCTTTGACCATGAGGTGCTGGTGTTGATGAAAAAAGCTCAGTCCCCCTCCTAAACAGAATCAATTCTGCTCATTTAGGGGTTTAATGCTACCCTATACTTTCATAATAACAGCGTAGAGCAGACATATTCCCAGAAATCATAAGGAAGTAGAGGTCAATTTCACATTTTGTTCCTTTTTTTTCTGTTGTACTTCTGGGCTATTTTCCGGAGTGTATTTTCCGGGGGTGTGGGGAAATATAGTATACAGTGAAAGTGTATACTTTCACTGGGAGTCTTTCTGTGGAGGGGGATTTTTTCTGCGTAGTATTTTCCAGGGTGTATTTTCCGGTGGGAGGGGGAGGGGTGGTAAACGCCTAGAACTGCCACAATCACCCATGAACGAAAGTATACCACAAAAAATATATGTAGAGGGGAGTGGTCTAAATGCCAAAAACAACTTTTCAGGTTATGATTTTCGAACTTTTCATGGATGGTGATTCTTTGGGTAGACTTTTATTTTTAGAAATACGTTATCCCTTGCCTCTGACTCTGCATATAAGACACGAATATAATTTTCCCTTTCACCTTTGAAATATGTCGCAATAACAGGGAGCTAAGTACATTTATTGAACTCCTGGTTTTAACATATTTCATGAAATGAAGGAAGATTATCTGATAAAGGAACCTTTCCTCCCTTTCATTGGAAGGACCTTTCACAAAAAGTTTGAAAATTCTGGATTTAATACTTTATTTGGCATTCCAACTCCCCTCCCAAGCTAACATCTACTACTGTTTACCTACAAATAACAGTTGGAGAACAGCTGTGCAATATAGTGCGTGCATTAATACAGTTCCAACTTAACTTAGACAAATGAAGCTTAAAATGATTGCCTATAATAGTTGTTCATTATTAGACTGTATTTATGTTTAGGAATGAATACAACCACAGCATAAAAAGTCCACATTCATCCCTAAACGCACATGGAGTCCGCACAAATGGACGGGATTATTATTAATGATATGTCCTCAAAAGCTTGGAAGCTTAATACTAGCTTTCGACAATTTCAAACTATTTTTCCTCAGCAGTGTTTTGGCCCTATTTGGGCCAAAATTCATACTAAACTACTACTACCTCTACTACTACTAACAACTCATTGCAGCACCAACCCGCCTGAGGCCATCATAGCTACGCACGCTCCTCCTCCATCCCAATCTATTCAAAGTCTCCGTCTTACGCCCTCCCAGGAAGTTCCCGTTTCCTTCAAAGTCTTGCTTATGAAATCCTCCCACCCCGGTTGCGGAAAACCTACATACCGTTTAGTCTTTGACGGTTGGCCGAAAAGGACAATCTTTGGCAATCTGTCATACTTCAAACCGCAGAACATGCCCCAGCCATCTCAACGTTTATTTAATTACAGCCCTAGAAAGCGAGATTGAACCACACTTTTCGTAAAGCCTACTGTTTGAAATATGGTCAGTCAGCCGGGTACCCAAAGCAATCCCTAGGCAATTTCTCTGGAAGACATCTAGCAAATCTTCATCTGCCTTTCGCAGAGCCCATTCTTCAGAGCCATATTTGACCGCTGTCATCACTGTAGCTTCCAACATTCTAATCTTGGTTTGTAGACTTATCTTCTTATTCTTCCAAACTTTTTTTTAACGACGAAAAGATACCATGAACCTTGGCTATTTTAGTTTTAACATGGTCACTGCTCCCACCGTCTTTACTAATAATACTACCAAGATAAGTGAAGCTGTCCACCTGATCGGCCTTTTCGTTACCCAATGTCACGTTTTCATCTTTACTTATTCCTAGCCTTAGTGACTCCTCAACATTAATTTTCAAACCTATTCTAGCAGCCTGAACTCTCCAAACCTCTAAAAGTTCATTTATTTTAATCACACTTTCATCAAAGATGCTTAAATCATCAGCATAATCTAAGTCCAACAGAGTTTTTCCTCCCCGTTTCATTCCGTGGTCTCCAATCGCCTTTCCGGTAATCCTTAAGACAAAGTTCATCAAGATTGTTCATATAAAGGGGGATAGAACACAACCCTGCTTAACTCCTGATTTGATACGAAACCAGATACTAACCTCATTTCCTAATTTAAAAGCAGCAGTGTTATTTTTGTACATAGCACTAGTCAGTTTAATGTATTTGCCTGGTATCATAGGCAGCGCAATAGCGCTGCCTAAATAAAGAACGATGTTGGCACAATGTATTGTTATTATTTTTTAGGCTTGTTTGTTTGTTTTTTTGGACCAGGGCACTTCCTATCGAAGGAATTGTCGTCGAAACTTCGAAAAGGGCTCATTCGATTGGAAATTGGAAGGTCTAGTGCCCTTCTTTAATAGCCAAAAGTGATTGAAAGGCAACTAACACCCCTTCTACACCCACCATTTCCCCAAACACATCCAATAAAAATTTGAGGTAGTCATTTTGTTCAACGTAGTTGAAAGATCTGGAAATTATCTCTTTGAGGAGGGACTCCCCCCAAAGCCCTCAGGGCAAGGGTTGTAAGTTGTGCCCTGGGGGCATATAACGATTTTATAGAAAGCGTTGTCGTAAAAACTTCAAAAACTTCAAAACTTTTCCCAAACACATGCAATCAACATTTTGAAATATCCATTTTGTTCAACGTAGTCAAAAATTCTGGAAATTATGTCTTTGAGGATGATAACCCCCTCACAGCCCTCAGGACAAGGGTTGTAAGTTATGCCCTGGGGGCATATAAGGTTTTTATAGAAAGCGTTGTCGTAAAAACTTCAAAAAGGGCTCATTCGACTGGAAATTGAAAGGACTAGTGCCCTCTTTAATAGTTGAAAGTGATTGGAGTCAACTAACCACCATCTTATGCCTACTATTTTCCTAAACACGTGCAATCAACATTTTGAAATATCCATTTTGTTCAACGTAGTCAAAAAATCTGGAAATTATGTCTTTGAGGATGATAACCCCCTCACAGCCCTCAGGACAAGGGTTGTAAGATATGCCATGGGGGCTTATAAGGTTCTTATTGAAAGCATTGTCGTAGAAACTTCAACTTGTACTTTACTGAAAAAAATTCTTTTAAATGTTTTCACTTTTATAGCGTTAAGAAATAAAAAAATAATTAAGATTTTAAGGAATAAATATCAGCATATGTATATTAAACTGACAATGCACATTTTTTTCAGTAAAATCATTTGGATTTTTTCAGTAAAGTACAAATTATAGTTTGGCTTTTGAAAAAGCATAGGGGCTTAGAACCCTACTCACATTAATTTCTGCTCGTTTTGAGTTTGACTTTGTTATTTATTTTACTTTCTGTTTGCTTTGGGTATCATTTATTTATTGGTACTGATTTGTGATAGTTGTATGCTTGTCAGATTATTTGATTCTATTTTTGTTCATTTTTGGTTTAATGGAGTTCTTTACTTTTTTTGGAAAAACTTATTTTGTGGAACAAATTTTTTTTAATTAATACCATACAAGGATAAGACCTTCGCTAAAGCTCTTTTATCAACAGAAACGAACGCTTGCTCATAATTTGTAAAATCTATACCAAGTTACAAATCAATAATTCCCTCAAAAGATTCAAGGGTTGATGTTCGAAAAAATATGATATTTGCTTACCATCTGAATGGCAGACATGAAATAATTCTTTAATTAGATTTAACTTGATATTTATTAAATGTATGGCTTATTAATGCAGTGAATTTTCTCAATGAGATACAGAAGATTTAATTCTTTCCCTATTGTCTGTTTGTCACCTTTCCTTGGAAGGGAAGCTTTCAACAATCAGTAGCCTAATATTATCCAAAATAGCCTACACGGAGCCCTAAAACAATGCGGGAACAGATCAGCCTCTTTTATTTTGATTTTTTTGTTTTCCTCCCTGAAGAACACCCAAGTTTCATTTTTTGCTTGCAGCCCAAGAACTTACGCGCACAAGAAATGGTCAATGACCTCATCGTTGTATTTTCATGCGGCCTTGTCTTAAGACAAGGTTACTCTTAAGAATGCTACAAATCAGAACCGGGTCATAACTAACCTGCTAAATTTGGGAACGCTGATGCACTAGCCCTAGTACAACTAATAAGGTCAATTACCACAACGTCTTGAAATATATAATGGATAGGCCAAATTGATGAGGTCTATAAAAGGAATCCTTGAGAAAAAAGAAAAGATCCATTAACAGTTTTAATTATGTTGCATCACATCTATGGCAAAAAACATTACCTTCAAGTAGGCGCCGAATCAAATTTGTTACTAAAATAAATTAGGTAGTGTTCGATGGCAAAAAATGTGTCTTCTTTTTTCATTAATTTCAATTCTTAAGACCATTGTTTTGACCGTGAGTAGTAATCAATGTTATACTTCCATACCCTGTATAGCAATCTCCATGTTATTTGCGTACGGCACGTTCCCTGGCACCTTTCCATGGCAGATTACCAAAGCAGATTATCAGACTGGTTATTAGGAAAGGTTTTTTAGTGAAAGCTTTCAATCACCCATGTGGTATCCAAAGTTCCATTTTTGAAGTCTGTGGAAACAGTTTGACGTCTTCGGTGAGATTACGTTCCTTGGCGTTTGATAGACTTTTGCAAAAAAGGGGTAATTAGTGATTGGATAATTTTTTAATGTGAAATCTCTGAATAAAATATTTTTGGAGAATGTACTTGACGATGGAGAAAAAGGGTTAAGGTGATTAGCAATTACGAGCGGGGATTCCCCACCTGTTCTTAAACATTGCAAAAAAGATAGTCAAATTGCGTATTTAGGAATGGTTTTTTAGGGAAAGCTGTCAAACACCCAATTTGCAAATACTTCAATGTGTTGTCAATTTTGGAGGGAAAACCAAAAATACTCAGAATCGAAAATAAATGGGATCTGCCTCAAGGGCAAAGCTCAGAGGCCCTTCGTTCCCCCATTTCTGAGGGCAGGGGAGGGGGGGGTCAATTTAGGAGGGAAAACCAAAAATACTCAGAATCGAAAATAAAAGGGATCTGCCTCAAGGGCAAGGCTCAGAGGCCCCTCCTTCCCAAATTTCTCAGGGCAGGGAAGGGGGGGGGTCAATTTTGGAGCGAAAACCAAAAATACTCAGAATCGAAAATAAATGGGATCTGCCTCAAGGGCAAGGCTCAGAGGCCCCTCCGTCCCCCATTTCTAAGGGCAGGGGAGGGGGGGTCAATTTTGGAGGGAAAATCAAAAATGCTCAGAATCGAAAATAAATGGGATCTGCCTCAAGGGGAAGGCTCAGAGGCCCTTCGTTCCCCCATTTCTGAGGGCAGGGGAGCATTTTGGTTTTGGATTCTGAGCATTTTTGGTTTTCCTTCCAAAATTGACAATTTTGGAAGGAAAACCAAAAATGCTCAGAATCGAAGATAATGTCCATTCATCTTAGTTTTTAACGATGCTCCTTATTTCTAGTTGAAAATGCTTATTTTTAATTTAATTGGGAATGAAAAATCAAACTCTAACATAAAGAACAAGGTATTTTGGAGGGGGTATCTGATGAAATAATTTAGGTCGTATGATCATTTTAATTTATTTTTTAAATTCAATAGTTTTTCAGTAAGGACACTCGATATCCTAAAAGTGTCTGATTAAAACTTTTACCTTGAGCAACGATATTGTTAGCAGAACTTAAAAAAGGATCGTTTATGAGGGCTGGTGTATCTGCTTAAACAATTTAGTTAGTATGATCAATTTAATTTTTTTTTTAATTCAGTAGTTTTTCAGTAAGGACACTAGATATCCTAAAAGTGTTTGATTCAAACTTTTACCTTGAGCATCGATGTTGTTAGCAGAATTTCAAAAAAGGATCGTATATGAGGGCTGGTGTATCTGATGAAATAGTTTAGGTCGTATGATCAATTTAATTTATTTTTTAATTCAGTAGTTTTTTTCAGTAAGTACACTCGATATCCTAAAAGTGTTTGATTCAAACTTTTACCTTGAGAATCGATGTTGTTGGGTCCCAGTCCACCAGCCTGAATGGTGGAAATCCACTAGAACAGTATTGGGGTCTTAGTCAACCAGCCCAAATGGTGGAAATCCACTAGCTCAGTATTGGGGTCTCAGTCCACCAACCTGAATGGTGGAAATTCACTAGCTCAGAATTGGGGTCTTAGTCCACCAGCCTGAATGGTGGAAATTCACTAGCTCAGAATTGGGGTCTTAGCCCACCAGCCTGAATGGTGGAAATCCACTAGCTCAGTATTGGGGTCTCAGTCCACCAGCCTGAATGGTGGAAATTCATTAGCTCAGAATTGGGGTCTTAGTCCACCAGCCTGAATGGTGGAAATTCACTAGCTCAGAATTGGGGTCTTAGCCCACCAGCCTGAATGGTTGAAATTTACTAGCTCAGAATTGGGATCTTAGTCAGGGTTCAGATTTGAGCGTTTGGGTCCGACGATCTTGGCTTTATTTGTCAAGATCTGAAGGCTAAGCGATGGACTTGAGCTCAATTGGGACCTCATTGTGAAAATGAAAAACGAAAAACAAAAATATATTGTTAGTATGTGTGTGTAGAGCATGGCATGGTTACCGCTAGGGCAACAGTCTAACCGTTGACGGTTTTAGGTATCCGTGAATAAGTTCTAAGGCGAGAGAGGAAGTTGGGACAAATTTTTGGAGTTGCCCACCTCACCTGCCCAGATTCTCAGGCAAGGGACCCTAAATTTGAAAAAGTGGAAATTGGCTCAGATTTTCTAAACTGAGCTGAGACAATGAATAGATACTATTGGGAAAGTGATTGGAGACACTGGGCATCCATGAACAAGTGCTAAATTGAGAGAGGAATTTCGAACAACATTTGGGGGTGCCCACCCGCCCAGAGTCTCCGGAAGGTGACCCAAAAATTTAAAAAACACACAGAGACGACAGACACAAAGACACGAATCACACACAGAGAGGACAAACACACAGAAAACGACACATAAAGACGACACATGCACAGAGACGATACAAACACACACAAAGTCAACACACACAGAGAGACGAGACATACACATAGAAATGACAAACACACATAGAAACGACACACACAAAGAGATGACACACACATAGAGACAACACACACACACAGAGACAACATCCACACAGAGACGACATACTCGAAGTGACGACTTACACATAGAGACGACACACACACAGAGACGACAAACACACAGAGACGAAACACATAGAGAGACGACACACACACAGAGACGACACACTCAAAGTGACGACTTACACATAGAGACGACACACACACAGAGACGACAAACACATAGAGACGACACACATAGAGAGACGACACGCACACAGAGACGACAAAAACACAGATACGAAACACACAAAGAGACAACACACACACACAGATACGAAACACACAAAGAGACGACACACGCACAGAGAGGACAAACACACAGAAACGACATACACACACAGAGACGACACACACAAAGACAAAACACAGACATAGAGATGACAGACACACAGATACGAAAAACCCACAGAGACGACACATGCACAGAGACGACACACACACACAGAGTCCACTCACGCACAGAGAGGACAAACACACAGAGACGACAGACACAAAGACACGAAACACACACAGAGATGACAAACACACAGACACGACACATAGAGACAACACCTGCACAGAGACGATACACACACACAGAGTCAACAGACACAGAGAGACGAGACAAACACACAGAAATGATAAACACACATAGAGACGACACACACACAAAGAGACGTCACACACACACAGATACGAAACACACATAGAGACGACACACACATAGAAACAACACACACACAGAGAGAACATCCACACAGAGACGACACACACACACACAGAGACGCCACACACACAGAGACGGCACACTCGAAGTGACGACCTACACATAGAGACGACACACACACAGAGACGACAAGCACACAGACACGACACACACACACACACACACACTGACGACATACACATAGAGACAATACAGACACAGAGACGATACAAACACAGAGAAGACAACACATAGAGAGACGACACTCACACAGAGACGACAAACACATAGAGACAACACACACACAGATACAAAACACCCACAGAGACGACACATGCACAGAGACGACACACGCACACAGAGTCCACTCACAAACAGAGAGGACAAACACACAGAGACGACAGACACAAAGAGACGAATCACGCACAGAGAGGAAAAACACACAGAAACGACACATAGAGACGACACATGCACAGAGACGATACACACACACAGAGTCAACACACACAGAGAGACGAGACATGGCGTATCTGATGAAATAATTTAGGTCGTATGATCAATTTAATTTATTTTTTTTTAATACAGTAGTTTTTTTAAGTAAGGACACTCAAGACAACACGCACACAGAGAGAACACACACACAGATACGAAACACACACAGAGACGACACACACACAGAGACGACATACTCAAAGTGACGACTTACACATAGAGACGACAGACACACACACACACACACACTACACAGAGACGACAAACACACAGAGACGAGACACATAGAGAGACGACACACACACACAGAGAGACGACAAACACACAGAGACAACACACACACACAGAGACGACACACACAAACACAGATACGAAATACACAAATAGACTTAATCCAGTAGTTTTTTTCAGTAAGGACACTCGATATCCTAAAAGTGTTTGATTCAAACTTTTACCTTGAGAATCTATGTTGTTGGGTCCCAGTCCACTAGCCTGAATGGTGGAAATCCACTAGCTCAGTATTGGGGTCTTAGTCCACCAGCCTGAATGGTGGAAATCCACTAGCTCAGTATTGGGGTCTTAGTCCACCAGCCTGAATGGTGGAAATTCACTAGCTCAGAATTGGGGTCTTAGCCCATCAGCCTGAATGGTTGAAATTCACTAGCTCAGAATTGGGGTCTTAGTCAGTGTTCAGATTGGAGCGTTGGGGTCCGACTATCTGGGCTTCATTTTTCAAGGTCTGAATGCTAAGCGATGGACATGAGCTCGATTGGGACCCCATTGTGAAAATGGAAAACAAAAAACAAAAATATATTGTTGGTATGTGTGTGTAGAGCATGGTATGGTTACTGCTAGGGCAACAGTCTAACCTTTGACGGTTTTAGCTATCCGTGAATAAGTTCTAAGGCGAGAGTGGAAGTTGGGACAAATTTTTGGAGGTGCCCACCTCACCTGACCAGAGTCTCAGGCAAGTGACCCTAAATTTGAAAAAGTGGAAATTGGCTCAGATTTTCTAAGCTGAGCTGAGACAATGAATAGATACTATTGGGAAAGTGATTGGAGACGCTGGGCATCCGTGAACAAGTGCTAAATTGAGAGAGGAACTTGGGACGATATTTGGGGGTGCCCACCCACCCAGAGTCTCCGACAGGTGACCCAAAAATTAAAAAAACACACAGAGACGACAGACACAAAGAGACGAATCACACACACAGAGGACAAACACACAGAAAACGACACATAGAGACAACACATGCACAGAGACGATACAAACACACAGAATCAACACACACAGAGAGACGAGACATACACACAGAAATGATAAACACACATAGAGACGACACACACAAAGAGATGACACACACATAGAGACAACACACACACACAGAGAGACAACATCCACAAAGAGACGACACACTCAAAGTGACGACTTACGCATAGAGACGACACACACACAGAGACGACAAACACACAGAGACGACACACATAGAGAGACGACACACACACAGAGACGACACACTCAAAGTGACGACTTACACATAGAGACGACACACACACAGAGACGAAAAACACAGAGAGACGACACACATAGAGAGACGACACGCACACAGAGACAACAAACCCACAGATACGAAACACACAAAGAGACAACACACACACACAGATACGATACGCACAGAGAGGACAAACACTCAGAAATGACAGACACACACAGAGACGACACACACATAGAGACAACACAGACATAGAGATGACAGACAAACAGATACGAAACACCCACAGAGACGACACATGCACAGAGACGACACACACACAGAGAGTCCACTCACACACAGAGAGGACAAACACACAGAGACGACAGACACAAAGAGACGAATCACACACAGAGAGGACAAACACACAGAAACGACACACAGAGACAACACACGCACAGAGACGATACACACACACAGAGTCAACACACACAGAGAGACGAGACACACACACAGAAATGACAAACACACATAGAGACGACACACGCACAAAGAGACGTCACACACACACAGATACAAAACAAAGATAGAGACTACACACACATAGAGACAACACACACACATAGACAACACACACACAGAGACGGCACACTCAAAGTGACGACTTACACATAGAGACGACACACACACAGAGACGACAAGCACACAGAAACGACACACACACACACACGCACACACACAGACGACACACACATAGAGACAACACAGACACAGAGACGACACAAACACAGAGACGACAACAAATAGAGAGACGACACGCACACAGAGACAACACACACACAGATACGAAACACCCACAGAGACGACACATGCACAGAGACGACACACACACAGAGTCCACTCACACACAGAGACGACAAACACACAGAGACGACAGACACAAAGAGACAAATCACACACAGAGAGGAAAAACACACAGAAACGACACATAGAGACGACACATCCACAGAGACGAAACACATACACAGAGTCAACACACACAAAGAGACGAGACCTAGCGTATCTGATTGAAAAATTTAGGTTATTTTATAAATTTAATTTTTTTTTTTTTAATACAGTAGTTTTTTTTAGTAACGACAAGCAATACAACACGCACACATAGAAAACACACAAACAGATACGAAACACAAAAAGACACTACACACACAAAGAGACGACAAACTCAAAGTGAAGACTTACACATAGGGACGAAAGACACACACACACACACACATACACAGAGGTGAAAAACTCACAGAGACGAGACACATGGAGAGATGACACACACGCACAGAGAGACGACAAACACACAGAGACAGCACACACACAAAGATACGACACACACACACACACAGATACGAAACACACAAAGAGACTTAATTCAGTAGTTTTTTCAGTAAGGACACTCGATATCCTAAAAGTGTTTGATTCAAACTTTTACCTTGAGAATTGATGTTTTTGGGTCCCAGTCCACCAGCCTGAATGGTGGAAATCCACTAGCTCAGTATTGGGGTCTTAGTCCACCAGCCTGAATGGTTGAAATCCACTAGCTCAGAATTGGGGTCCCAGTCGACCAGCCTGAATGTTGAAAATTCACTAGCTCAGTATTGGGGTCTTAGTCTACCAGCCAGAATTGTGGAAATCCACTAGTTCAAAAGTGGGGTCTTAGCCCACCAGCCAGAAGGGTGGAAATCCACTAGCTCAGAATTAGGGTCTTAGTGTTCAGATTGGAGCGTTGGGGTCCGACTATATGGGCTTTATTTGTCAAGGTCTGAATGCTAAGCGATGGACATGAGCTCGATTGGGACCCCATCGTGAAAATGGAAAACAAGAAACAAAAATATATTGTTGATATGTGTGTGTGTAGAGCATGGCATGGTTACCGCTAGGACAACAGTCTAACCACTGACGGTTTTTGGTAACCGTGAATAAGTTCTAAGGCGAGAGTAGAAGCCGGGACAAATTTTTGGAGGTGTCCACCTCACCTGCCCAGAGTCTCAGGCAAGTGACCCTAAATTTGAAAAAGTGGAAATTGGCTCAGATTTTCTAAACTGAGCTGAGACAATGAATAGATACTATTGGGAAAGTGATTGGAGACACTGGGCATCCGTGAACAAGTGCTAAATTGAGAGAGGAATTTGGGACAATATTTGGGGGTGCCCACCCGCCCAGAGTCTCCGGCAGGTGACCTAAAAATTAAAAACACACAGAGACGACAGACACAAAGAGACGAATCACACAGAGAGAGGACAAACACACAGAAACGACACATAGAGACGACACATGCACAGAGACGATACGCACACACAGAGTCAACAAACACAGAGAGACGAGAGACACACACAGAAATGACAAACACACATAGAGACGACACACACAAAGAGACGTCACACACACACAGATACGAAACACACATAGAGGTGACACACACATAGAGACAACATACACACACACAGACAACATCCACACAGAGATGACACACACACAGAGACGACACACTCAAAGTGACGACTTACACATAGAGACGACACACACACAGAGACGACAAACACACACAGACGACACACAAAGAGAGACGACACACACACAGAGAGGACACACTCACAGTGACGACTTACACACAGAGACGACACACACAGAGAGACGACAAACACACAAAGACGACACACATAGAAAGACGACACGCACACAGAGACGACAAACACACAGAGACAACACACACACAGAAACGAAACACACAAAGAGACGACACACGCACAGAGAGGACAAACACAGAGAAACAACACACACACACAGAGACGACACACACAGAGAGACAACACACACACAGAGATGACAGACACACAGATACGAAACACCCACAGAGACGACAAATGCACAGAGACGACACACACACACACACATAGTCCACTCACACACAGAGAGGACAAACACACAGAGACGACAGACACAAAGAGACGAATCACACACAAAGAGGACAAACACACAGAAACGACACATTCACTGAGAGGATACACACACACAGAGTCAACACACACAGAGAGACGAGACACACACACAGACATGATAAACACACATAGAGACGACACACACAAAGAGACGTCGCACACACACAGATACGAAACACACATAGAGACGACACACACATAGAGACAACGCACACACACAGAGAACATTCATACAGAGACGACACACACACACACACAGAGACGACACACACACAGAGACGACACACTCAAAGTGACGACTTACACATAGAGACGACACACACACAGAGACGAAAAGCAAACAGAAACGACCCACACACACACACACACACAAACAGAGATGACACACACATAGAGACAACACAGACACAGAGACGACAAACACACAGAGACGAAACACATAGAGAGATGACACACACACAGAGACGACAAACACACAGAGACAACACACACACACACACAGAGACGATAAATGCACAGAGACGACACACATAAAGAGACGACAAACACACACAGAGAGACGACAAACACACAAAGACAACACACACACAAAGAGACGACACACACACACACACACACAGATACGAAACACACAAAGAGACGACACACGCACGGAGTTTCTGACCGTTTAAGTTTGGAGGGGGGCCCCCGCCAGCCCCCCTCCGGCGCGCCGGCGGGGGGAATTCCTGTCGACTTTTGGAGGGTGTTTCCCCATTTTTCGATAATCAGGCAATTTTCTCAAGCTCTTTTCTCAAGCTCATAACTTTTGACTGACAACACTAACATCAAAACTTAAATGGTCAGAAACTCCGTGCGTGTTTCGTCTCTTTGTGTGTTTCGTATCTGTGTCTGTGTGTGTTTGTGTCGTCTCTTTGTGTGTGTGTTGTCTCTGTGTGTTTGTCGTCTCTCTGTGTGTGTTTGTTCTCTGTGTGTGTTTGTCGTCTCTGTGTGTGTGTGTGTGTGTGTGTTTCGTCTCTATGTGTAAGTCGTCACTTTGAGTATGTCGTCTCTGTGTGTGTGTCCTCTGTGTGTGTTTCGTATCTGTGTGTGTGTGTTCTCTCTGTGTGCGTGTTGTCTTGAGTGTCCTTACTAAAAAAAAACTACTGTATTAAAAAAAAAAATTAAATTGATCATACGATCTAAAGTATTTCATCAGATACGCCATGTCTCGTCTCTCTGTGTGTGTTGACTCTGTGTGTGTGTTTATTGTCTCTGTGAATGTGTCGTCTCTATGTGTCGTTTCTGTGTGTTTGTTCTCTCTGTGTGTGATTCGTCTCTTTGTGTATGTCGTCTGTTTGTGTTTGTCCTCTCTGTGTGTGAGTGGACTCTTTTTGTGTGTGTCTTCTCTGTGCATGTAGCGTCTCTGTGGGTGTTTAGTATCTGTGTGTGTGTTGTCTCTGTGTGTTTGTCGTCTCTGTGTGCGTGTCGTCTCTTTCTCTGTTGTCGTCTCTGTGTGTGTGTGTCGTCTGTGTGTTGGTGGTGACTTTATATGTATCTTGTCTCTGTGTGTGTGTATTTGTTTGTTTTTATCGTTTATATTTGTTTTTTGTCTCTGTGTGTTTTTAGTCTCTATGTGTAAGTATTCACTTTTAGTGTTTCTTGTCTTTGTGTGTGTCGTGTCTGTGTGTGTGTGTGTCGTCTCTGAGTGGATGTTGTCTCTGTGTGTGTGTTGTCTCTATGTGTGTGTCGTCTCTATGTGTGTTTCGTATCTGTGTGTGTGCGACGTCTCTTTGCGTGTGTCATCTCTATGTGTGTTTGTCTTGTCTGTGTGTGTGTCTCTCTCTGTGTGTGTTGACTCTGTGTGTGTGTATCGTCTCTGTGCATTTGTCGTCTCTATGTGTCGTTTCTGTGTGTTTGTCCTCTCTGTGTGTGATTCGTCTCTTTGTGTCTGTAGTCTCTGTGTGTTTGTCCTCTCTGGTTGTGAGTGGACTCTGTGTGTGTGTGTCGTCTCTGTGCATGTGTCGTCTCTGTGGGATGTTTCGTATCTGTGTGTCTGTCATCTCTGTGTCTGTGTTGTCTCTATGTGTGTCGTCTCTGTGTGTGTGTGTTGTTTCTGTGTGTTTGTCCTCTCTCTGCGTGCGTCGTCTCTTTGTGTATTTCGTATCTGTGTGTGTGTGTTGTCTCTGTGTTTTTGTCATCTCTGTGTGATTGTGGTCTCTCTATGTGTGTCGTCTCTGTATGTTTGTCGTCTGTGTGTGTGTGTCATATCGCTGTTTAATTCATCACTATGAGTGTGTCATCTCTGTGTGTGTGTCGTCTCTCTGTGTGTGTCGTCTCTGTGTGTTTGTCGTCTCTGTGTGTGTGTCGTCTCTATGTGTAAGTCGTCACTTTGAGTGTGTCGTCTCTGTGTGTGTGTGTTGTCTCTGTGTGGATGTTGTCTCTGTGTGTGTGTGTTGTCTCTATGCGTGTGTCGTCTCTATGTGTGTTTCGTATCTGTGTGTGTTTGTCGTCTCTTTGTGTTTGTCGTCTCTATGTGTGTTTGTCATTTCTGTGTGTGTGTCTCGTCTCTCTATGTGTGTTGACTCTGTGTGTGTATCGTCTCTGTGCATGTGTCGTCTCTTTGTGTCGTTTCTGTGTGTTTGTCCTCTCTGTGTGTGATTCGTCTCTATTTTTCTGTCGTCTCTGTGTGTTTTTTAAATTTTTAGGTCACCTGCCGGAGACTCTGGGCGGGTGGGCACCCCCAAATATTGTCCCAAATTCCTCTCTCAATTTAGCATTTGTTCACGGATGCCAAGTGTCTCCAATCACTTTCTCAATAGTATCTATTCATTGTCTCAGCTCAGTTTAGAAAATCTGAGCCAATTTCCACTTTTTCAAATTTAGGGTCACTTGCCTGAGACTCTG